>NC_133619.1:275410913-275465913 GCF_048593235.1 Sminthopsis crassicaudata | reverse complement strand
CTTGTATAAATTGTTCTATTTCTTCACTTTCCATCACTTCATATTTTCCACGATTCTCTGAAATGCTTCAGTCATTTCTTAGAATACAAATTTGTTCAGCCATTTGTTCAATCATTCCCAAATTGGTGGTTGTCTCCTTAATTTCCAGTTCTTTCTTTTCCTTTTTTTTTTCTTTCTTTTTAATCTTCCCTTCAGAATCTTTTCATCAGGAATCCTTGAAAATCCACTCTTCCATTTAAGGCATATTCCACCTGCAATAGTTTATACTCAATTTTGCAAAGTATATTTTTTATTGTAAGTTACTATTTTTTACCTTTTAAAATATTGTATTCTAAATTTCTTCTCATTTATATTAGAATCTGCAATCCTGACTCTAGTTCCTTGGTATATAATAAATTCATTCTTTCTGACTGTTAGCAGATTTTTTTTTTTTTTTTTTTTTTTACTTTGAGGTGAAAACTTTGTCTATGACATTTCTGGGACTTTTCTTTTTAGAGTTTCTCTTAGAAGGTTATCAGTGGATTCTAAACTTTACGTTGTCTTCTAGTTTTAGTAGATCTGAACAGTTTTCCTTAGTGATTTCTTGAAATATAATGTCCAGGAAGGTTATTTTTTAAAATCATGGTTTCCAGGTACTATAATGAAATGTTTTCAGGGTTATTTTTTTATATCAGATATTTTACATTTTATTCTACCTTTTCAGTCTTTTGATTTTGTTCTAACTTTTTTTTTTTTTTTTTTTTTTTTTTTTTTTTTTTTTTTTTTTTGCTGTATCATGGAGCTATAAATTTGTGTTTTGTTTTTCATTTCAATTTTCAGAGATTCAGCTCAACCTACCACTTTTTGCCCTAAGACATTCATATAGTCCTTGAGGAAAATTAATTTTTTTCTTTGAGTCTCTGATTGAAGTTGTTATTTTTTTTTTCCTTCTAAGTTGGATTTTTGGTTATCTCTGGATCCATAATAATTCTTTGTAGTAGAAGATATATTCTTTGGTTCACCATCTTTTTAGTTTTAATTTCTGGAACTGGACTTTGATCCAGTGCTAGGCTCCACTTACTGCTGTGCTTTTGGCTTTGTTCTAGGCTCCTGTGCAATTCTTCCCCTTCCAGGCTTAGGCTCCTTGAATCTGTGTAGTTCAGAACTCTTGATCTTCAGGGCCATCCATAGGACCTCAAGTCCCTAGGGATCTTGATCTGCATATACCTGTTCCTTTATTGGTCACTTTCTGGTCCTTTTCAAGGTTCCACTCTGAGTTCCCAACCACCTTCTAGGAAGGTACCCCAGAGAGGATACTATGTAAAGAAAGTAATTTCAGGGGGATTTTAGAAACTGGGAGGGGGGCATCAGGAAAGTCCTCATATGCAAAGTAGTTCTTGACTTGAAATTTGAAGAAAGCCAAGGATTCTAAGAAACAGATGTGAGGAAATAATGCATTCTCACATGTTGATGGAAGGAGGAGAAGAGAATGTATTAAAAGGCAAGCAACATGGAGTATTATCTTTTGAAAAGAATAAATGGTTTGGCTGAAACTTAGAGTATATAAAAAGAGTAATGTGTAATAAGTCTGAAAAGGTAGATTGGAGATTGGGAAAGGACTATTATCTATAAGAATTCCTCCTGTCCTCATTTCATGGCATAGTCTAGTTTTTTCTGTGGAAAGTGACAAAACTGCTCCAAAGACTTGATTGACTCAGGAGAGTAAGGTTCAAGCCATGCCTCCCTTGACTCATCTTCCCAGTGGCCTCTGACAATATTTAGGAGGGTTCCTGGTTGCAGGATAGCCCCAATTTCTTAGAGCATAAAAGACCCAGCCATCTGGGTATGTGACCCATGCTTGAGGAAGTCACTGAATCTTGATGTGCTGATCAGATGCATTCCTGTATAGAGGTGGGGGAAATTTCATTTACACAAGCTAAATGTTGGAATATCTTTGTTGAGTACCTTTTAATAAAAGGAATATAAATTTCCTTTTATTAATGTTCAATGATTCATTAGTATTTTATTTCATTTCAATACTGAACCTAAATTAACAAGAGACCAGGCAGACTTTTGCTTTAGTAATATGTTACTTTTTCAGTTTTGTGAAGGATCAGGAAGGGAAGGAGAAGGGAGTAAATACCTACTATATACCAGGCACTACTCTGTGTGTATGTGTGTGTGTGTGTGTGTGTGTGTGTGTGTGTGTGTGTGTGTGTATACACATCCATATCCATATCCATATATATATATACACACACAAAAATATCACCTTGTTTGATTTTATTTCCCTGTTTCTATTGAGGAAGATGTGGAAAGAAACAGAAGGAAATGTTTTGATTTTCATAATAACAACCCTTCAAGATAGGTACCATCTCCATTTTAGAGTTGAGAAAACTGTTACAAATAGGAATTATGTGACTTGACCAAGATCACTCAGATAGTAAGTGTCTGAGGCTGGATTTGAGTTCCAATCTTCCTAACTCCAGTCTTAGCACTCCATCCACTGCTCCACAACCTGCCATAGACAAGAGTGGGGAATGAAGGAGTTTAATTAATAAGATATTGTAATAGTCCAGACAAAAGTCCTAATTAGGGTGATGACGTAAGTAAAGAAGAGAAAGGGTGAGAGTTGTTACAGAATTCAAATAGATAAAGACTTGACAACTTATTGGGTAAGGGAGTATTGCTGTTATTGTTTGTCCTTTGTTCTTTTAAAAAAAAAATTTTGCTCTTTGTTCTTGAAGAAGACCATGTCATCAAGGAGGTGATGCCATGACTTGCAAGTGGGTTAGATATAAGTGAGGGAGGGCTATGCAAGGTCTCCTGTCTTACTTTCCTCTCTGGGTTCAAGGACAAGATATATATATCTATATATCTATATCTATATCTATCTATCTATCTATCTATCTATCTATCTATCTATCTATCTATCTATCTATCTATCTCTATATCAGAAGCCCTGGAGAGTTTAAGGAAGAAGGAAAAGAAGAAAAAAGTCAAGAATGACTTTGAGCCTGTAAACCTGGATGACTGAAGAGATGATTATGTGGCTGGTAGCAAAATGGAGGAAACACTGAACTCAGAGTCCAGAAGATATGAGAGTTCAAATCTGGTCTCAGACCCTTACTAGCTATGTGACCTTGGGTCACATAGTCTTACTCTCTGTTTACCTCAGTTTCCTTATATGCAAAATGAGAATAATAATCCTCCCAGTCTTGTTATTATTTTTTTTAAATTAAAGCTTTTTCTTTTTTTTTTCTGAGGCAATTGTGGTTAAGTGACTTGCCCAGGGTCACACAGCTAGGAAGTGTTAAGTGTCTGAGATCAGATTTGAACTCAGGTCCTCCTGACTTCAGGACCGTGCTCTATCCACTGCACCATCTAGCTGCCCCTAAAGCTTTTTATTTTTCAAAACATATGCATAGATAATTTTCAGTCTTCACCCTTGCAAAACTTTGTGTTCCAAATTTTTTCCCATCCTTCTCCCCATCCCCTCCCCTAGATGGCAAGCAATCCAATATATGTTAAACATGTGCAATTCTTCTATACATATTTCCACAATTATCATTCTGCACAAGAAAAATAAGATCAAAAAGGAAGAAAATGAGAAAGAAAACAAAATGCAAGTAAAAACAACATAAAGAGTGAAAATACTATGTTATGATCCACATTCAGTCCCCACAGTCCTCTGTCTGGATGTAGATGGCTCTCTCCATCACAAGACCATTGGAACTGGCCAGCCAGTGTTATCGTGAAGATCAAATGGGATAATATTTTTAAAAACACTTAGCAGAGTATATAGCCCACAGTAAGCTCTATATAAATTCTCATTCTTTCCTTCCTTTCCTTACTCAACAGAAATGGGGAAGTTTAGGAAAAAGAATATCTTGGTCAGTTGAGTTTGATATGGGACATAAAGTTGGAAAAATGATGTGGAAGCAGAGCTCAGGAAATAAATTAGGTCTTGGTATGTAAGTCTAGGGATCATTTACATTATGGTAAGATTAATACCATAAAAACAAATGAAATCACTGGGAAGATATAGCCAGAGAAGAGAAAAAGGCCCAGATGGAACCTTTGGTGATATCAAGTGATATAATGTGGGTGATGATATAGCAAAAGAGATTGAGAATGAGCTGGTGGGAAGGAAAACCAAGAGGAAACCATACCATAAAAACCTAAACAGAAGAGAGTAGCCAAGATTAGAAGGTGTCAAATACTGCAAGATCAAAAGGAATGAGAGTTAAGAAAAGACCATTACACTTGGCAGCTAAGAGATTGCTGGTATTTTTGCATAGAGTAGTTTTAGTTGAGCGATGATATTGAAAGCTATTTATTAAAAAGACCTGGGAAGCAAATGAGAGGGAAGGAATGAAGCAATGAATGTTGACAGTATAGACAGCTTTTTCTAGGAGATTAGCTATGCAAGGGATGTGAAATATAATAAAATAGATTCAGAGTGAGACAGGGCTGAATGAAGAGTATGAAAGAAATCAGGTGATATGTTTGTCCACACATCTCCCAACTCAGGGTATCAGGGTGTCAGGAACTGGGAAGGTGTCTCAAAGTAGGGCTCAAGAATCCATGAAGATTTAGAAAAGAATGAAAGATTAAAGCTTTCTATTCAAGATAAGTTCATGGACTAGTTTCAAATAGAAGGAAAAATAAAACATAGAGGATGATGTTGTCTGTAATACCAAAAGCTTTGTGGCAGGATCCTTTATAAAGTGTCTTGGAAAGGAAAACTTCTATTCCCTTACCAATTTGGTACTCAGAGGCACTTGGTACCTGGCTGTGACGGGAGGAGAGAGATTAATGAAAAGAGGAGGAAATCCTAATATGGAGAATCCACCAAGTTGTTACTTTTATCTATTTCAGAGTTTTTATGTGGTGAAAATCACAGAGAAGCAGTTTGGCTGGTCTTGGATTCAGAAAGAGTCAAGTTTCTGATACGTAACAACTTTGTGACCAGGGATAAATCATAATCTCTTTTTGGATGATTTAAGATGGTTAATTCATAGGTAAGTTGATAAACTAACCAGTAAAGGAAGTTCCCACATCAACAGTTACCAACACCAAGGAAACCATACATTGGGACCAAAATTCAAAACCAATCAAACAAAAAAAAATCCCATAATTTGGAACTCAGTAACTGAAAAGAAAGGACTTGTCTTGATGAGCCAGTAGATAGATTCCACCAAAATACTTCAGAATAACATTAAAATTTGCCCCAGGGGAATAATGCTGTAATAATAGCTCCATCAAAAAGCTGAATAAATGCCAGCCCTACAAATGAGCAAAAAATGTAGACTGTTCCCCTAAGAAATTCTTACCAGTCAGTTCTTTCCACATAGGCTTCACAGATAGGAAGGAAAATGAAATCATCTTCCTTTAACAGCAGCTTGGATAATTATAATTCACATTTACCCAAGCTCTAAGTTTTATAATTTGTCTCACAAGACTACTTTCAGGTAGGTAGTTCAATATTATTAACCCTCTTTTACATTTGAAGGGTCTGGGTGATTCTCAAAGAGGTTTAGTGACTTGCCCAATTTGCCAAAATTTTAAGATATACCAGATTCCGACCCAGATTATCTGATTCTTGTGACTTCTGGGCGAATCTGAACCTTGGTTCCCAAAAGAAGAAGAAAAAAAAGACCATGAATGCAATTGACTCACATGGAGACTTTTTTCTCTTGGAACCTAAGTTGAATCAACTCTTCAGTAAGCTGTAGGTAGGACTAAGGGAAGAGGAGAGTGGAAAATTGTTTTTTCTAGATAGTTTGGATGAAATGCTTTCTGGTATTAACATTCTATATTTAAGTACCAGATGTCATTGATGGCAATTCCCTAGAGAGTTTCATATGTATCCTGGTGTTCTGTGCATTCCCTAATAAAGAAGAAGAAAAAGTACTGTGTTCTCTATGGCCATCAGAGAGACTGTTTTTCTAACACCCAGTTGTACTTTTCTCTTTGCAGTAATATCAACTTATTGTCAAGGATTTCACAAAACTGTGAATCTATATTCAATCAAAATTACCTTCAAACACAAACTCTTGCCTTCCTTAACTTGCTATAGCTAACTGCAATATTTTAGTTGTGTGACTTTTTACAGTGCGTGTATCTCAACAAGATGGTGAGGAAGAGTCTCTTGATGTGGCTCCTGATGGACTAAAAGACCGCTAATGTAGTGCACCTGATTAAGTAGAGAAGAGAATTCTTTAGATTGGGGGAGACAAAAAGAAAGGAGGAGAAGGAGTATTGAGTGAGAGGGGTGAGAGGAAGGCATGAGCATTTGAATGGCAGCTGAGAGATCTAGAATCACGGACATGTAGGAAGTCAGCAGCTGATATATCATTGGATTCCCAGAGTTTGCAACCCTAGAGAGACTGCTTAAGAGCAGGTTCCCTGGGTGAAATAATTTTCTCTTCTTGGTTGAGCTGAGATCTCATTTACTCTTACATGTTCTTTCATCTGCTTTAAACTGTATAACTTCTCCAATTTCTGTTTACTGCTGACTTTGATAATGAAGCTTTTTAACTATCTGTGATTGTCTTTTGTGCAACTAGCATTTGATGGGAGGGAGCTAAGCTCATAGAGTAAGGTAAATGTTATCTTCCCTTAAGGAATGACTAGAGAAAGTGTATTGCTTTTTGAACCTTTAAAAGAGAGTATCATACACCTCGATTATAAATATTAGATGTAGGACAGATAGATGTAATTCTAGCTTTTTAACCCTCAGAGATACGAGTGAAAGAAAGATTGCCCAGCCATGGAGGTCCTGCATTCTCCCTTGTTTGTCTGCCTTCTGGCATGATCTTTCTCTTGTTCTCTACAGAGGTAAAAATTGTAGCTTCCTTTGGAGATGGAATGGGTCAGATCTCGGATCAGATATCTATACATACACTATGTACAAACCAAAAATTTAATATTATATACATCTACATAGACATCACATGTAGGTTAGGAGGCGGACAGAATCTGGCTCCATAAATCAACAGATCTATTAAATCTACTAAATCCATACGATATATAACATAATGTATAACATATTAAGTGTCAAGATGCCAAGTTTAACCTTGTAGGGGATTTCCAAGAGAAATAGTAAAGAGTACTGAATATTGATTCAAGGACCAGATTTTGAAACCCCACTATGCCACTTAATTGTTATGTGAAGTTGGTAAGTCACTTAACCTCCTCTGGGTCTCAGTTTTCCCATCTGCAAAATGCCAGGGTTGAGCCTGACCTTTAAGGTTCTTTTTCATCTTAAATCTATGATACTACTACTTCCAATCCACCCCCAGTGTGTGTGTTTAATTGTCCAAAGTCTATTTCTTACTGCTGTTCCATGACTATAAGCAATTAAACTGTATGTAGCAAGTTAGTAACAATGATGCTTTGGCTCTTTTTAAGGCAGACTAGCTAATTCTGGGTGTAGAGATTAATTTAGAGATTAATGCTACTATTCCAAAGCCTGAAATCTCATAAAAATCATAGGGGGAAAAAAAGAAGAGAATTTAGGGCAGGTAGAATTTGAATGCTGAAAAAAAAAAAAAAAAAGAAAGAAAAAAAAATTGTTTTCAGTAGCCTAGAAAGTGTTAAGCTCATCTTGGATTCAGGAGGACAATACTAAATTCATTCACTCAGTCTTTCTCTTGTTCAGTATACATTTAATGAGTACTTTCTGAGACTTACTGTGACACTAGGAAAACAGATAAATAAAACATGGCTCTTTTTTAAAAAAATCAAATGTTTATTGATAAGTTTTAGTTTTAAAAGCAGTTTGGCATGTGGCTAGTGCTAACACTGAAACAACTAGGAAGACTCATTTTCAAATTACTCCTCATCCATATTGGCCACGTGCACCCATTACCTCTCCCCTCCCAACAATCACCTTTTCTCTTAGTGCTCTAGGAAACTCTCTTACTCTAAGTTACAGAGAAGGTGCTGTCCTACATTGGAAAAAGTTTTCCTTTTCTGAAAGGTGCCCTTGTTATATCCAAGATATGAAATCATGGGGCCAGCCCCTATCCCTCATATTTTGTTTATACATCACTTATGGAGTTCCCACTATATCTCCTCCACCACTCTCTTCCAAAGATCTATTCCTTATAGTAAAAAATAAAAATAGAAGAAGAAAAAAGGCTCCCTAAAACAAACCAACTGAAAAAGTCTAATATTATTGTGTTTCATATTTGCGGGTCTCCAATTCTGCAAAGAAAAGTTTGTAGTCAGATTGTAGAAGCTCTTGCATGTCTTCAGGTTTTCCAGAAATTTGCAAGAACTGCTCTCCAAAAGTGGGAAAAACTTACCTTAGTAGTTGCTTATTGTTCCTGTGATCACTGAACTTTGAAATTTGTTGGACTCAAGAAAATCGGCCAGAAAGTATGTTGTCATGATGACTTACCATGAGGAGTGGCCTAAATAATAACTGATATGCTTTGGGCACTTAAAACGTTTACAAAGTCCTTGACATATATTATATCATAATAAAATACTTCAAGGTTTGCAAAGCCATTTACAAATATTATCAGGAGAAACTACCAAAAAGATGCTGTAATTGAAAGGCTTAAGAAAGTTCAAAACATGCCCTATCTTGCCAGGAAATCTGGACTTGAGAGCTATGCAGACAGTTCAAGTTAGAGATGAAAATGAAATATCTGTTTTGTGGTTCCCTAAAGTTGTCTTCACTTCTCAGAAGAGCATAATAGGTGTGATATTTCTTTGTTTTCTGTTTTAAGTATATATTAATGTGCACGTGTGTCTTTTGTGTTTAAGCATTTCTTTTGTGATAGAAGAAATAGTTGTCCTATATCTAATTTCTACCTTCTACATTGAATGCCTTTTCTTGAAGGGAACCTATTAACCCACTTTTGGTATAAACCATACCTAAGCTTTATTTTAGATATTTTTTTCCCTTTAACTCTGAGAGTATGAGAAAAGCCTGACTACTCTCTCTTTGGGCTCAGGTTCCCCAGAATTAAACCCAATCTTTGTGAATTCAGAGCAGAAAAATTCTTGTGGGATACAATACCACCTGAATCACGAGCAACATACTATTTAATGTTTCTAAACAGCCAAAATTACTTAATATTTGAAAAAATGCTAATGTAAGTATTATGTAGGGAATATTTTTATTTTTATTCCCTTCATTTTTTCATATTTTTGAAATTTCTAGAAATATTATTTAAGTAGGAAAGTATTATTTTCTTTGAATATAATTAAATTGGCCCGATGCTGCTACTCTGTGCTTGAATAAATCCTTGATTTTGGCATTAGATCTAAGCTTCTTGTTCCACCTCTAGTTGTGTGCTTTTGGACAAGTCTTACAAATTCATATTGTTAGTAAAACGATGATTTGTATTTATATAGGACAGATAGATGTTATTCTAGCTGTATAACCTTCAGAGATTCGAGCAAAACAAAGATTGCCCAGCCAGGGGGATCCTAAATTCTCCCTTGTTTGACTGGCTTCTGGCATGATCTTTCTCCTGTTCTCCACAGAGGTAAAAATTGTAGCTTTCTTTGGAGACAGAATGAGTCAGATCTCAGATCAGATAACTATATATACTATGAACAAGCCAAAAAATTTTATATTAGACACATCTACATTGACATTTCATGTAGGTTGGGGTCTAGGATTACAAATGACTATATGTACATATTTATTTCATTTTACCCTCACAATCTTATCATAGCCATCTATAAGTGAAGAACTGAAGTCAGAGAGATTTATTGATTCCCTGATATCATATAGTTAATAAATAACAGATTTAGGAGTTAGATTCATAGACTGTTAGGACTTGCTTTCTGGGTTTGAGTTTCATTAAATTTTATTGAATCTCTTGGATCTTTTTTCTATCTATCTGACCCCTCTTTTTAGTCTCCTTTCCTGGATCCCTATTCATGTCATTCCCCCTAATTGTACTTATGTCCCAAGGTTCTTCTCTGTGGTGTCCTTTTTTCTTCTTCTTTATATTCTCTTGCTTGGGAAATCTCATCTCATAACTCCCATTTGTGCAATTTACATCTTTATGAAGAGTGATTCTCAGATCTATATATTCTACTATAGTTTCTCTCCTTGACTGTATCACCTTAGGGACATCATCAATCTCTATTGGATATATTGGTTATCTAGATATCATTTAACCAATTAATATCAATTAGCTTTTTCAAAGTGATATTTATGGACTGACAAATTTATGTCAAGTAACTTCAACTGGGCCCTCACCATTGCACGGCAATCTTTTTACACCTCTTTTTTTCTCACTATCTTATCCCAATGCTTCTTCTAAATCTTTTCATCGTCAAACCTCCCAAATCAGGAGGATTTTCCCTCCTGTCACCTTCCCAGTTAAGAACTTTGCCTCATATTTTGCTGAAAAAATTAAGACCTTTTACTAAGGACTCCATCTTCTTCCTCCTCTTCAAATGTTTTTGCCACTATCTTCTCTTTCATTCCTGTCTTACATATTGTGATGATTCTTCTCTTGGCCAAAGCAAACTTCTCTATATACTCAAATGGTTCTATTCTATCCCCTCTTCTCCAAGAGATTGCCCCTTCTATCACTCCCACTTTCTCATTTTCAATCTCTCCTTGTGTACTTGCTACCTCCCTAATGCCTAACCAACATGCTCATGCCTCCCCTGTTATTTGAATCATTTGATTTATCTATCCCTGCTAACTCTTATTCCATAGATATTCTTGTAGCTCAGCTCCTTGAGAAGGCTACATAATTTGGGTTCCTCCACTTCCTTTCCTCTCACTCTTTTCTTAACTCTATAATCTGGCTTCCAACCTCGTCATTTGACTGAAATTATTATTTCCAGAGTTATTAACATTTTCTTAATTGCCAAAGCTAATGATCTCTTCTCAAATTTTATCTTCCTGGAGCTCTTGGTAACCTTTGATACTTATCAATCATCCTTTTCTCTTTGTTACTCTCTTGTTTCTTGAGTTTTTATGATACTGCTTTTTGTCTGTTTTCCTCCTACCTATTTGACATCAGTCTCCTTTGCTCATTCTTTATTCTGGTCATGTCTACTAATTGTGGGTGAATTTACCTTTTTTTTATTCTCCCTCTATACTATTGCACTTGGTCATCTCACTTCCATGGAGTCAATCATCTCTATGCTGATGATTCTCAAATCTATTTATCTACCTCTAAGTTCACTTCTGACTCCCATTCTTGCATCTCCAATGACCTATTAAGCATCTTGAATTGGCTGTTCCAGAGACATCTTAAAAGTAACCTGTCTAAATATGAACTAATTATCTTTTATCTTAACCCATCCTCTTTTTCTAACTTCTTTTATTACTGTCAAGGGGATCACCATGCTCTCAGTCAGACTCAAAGCTTAGATGTTATTCTCACTCTCCCAGCTTCTATTTCCAATCTCTTGCCATGCACGTTGGATTTCTTCTTTGTACCCTCAGTTGCTTAAGTCCCCTTCTGTCTCTTTTTTAAAAATTTAATTTGATTTTAAAAAATAATAGCTCTTTTCTTTTTCAAAATACATGCAAAGATAGTTTTCAACATTCACTCCTGCAAAACCCTGTATTCCAAATTTTTCTCCCTCCCTCCCTGAGACAGCAAGTAATCCAATATAGGTTAAACATGTGCAGTTCCCTTTCTCTCTTGTAACAACCTCTTGGTGTAAGCTTTCTAAAGTTTCTATTCCTAGAAGCCAACTGACCAAATATCCATGTACTTGCAGCACTAGGCCCTATCCCTATTACAATAATAACAACCAAAAAAGGGATGAAATAGGTTTTGCCCACCAAAATTTTACATTTAATTAGTGTATGGTACCCCACCTTTCTTTCTTCAATAGTAGAACTCTGTCTCATGCTTTCCTTTATGAATATCAAGTGAGATATACATGAAAGTGCTTTGTAAACTCTAAACTTCTATACAAATGATACCTGGTACTGATGTTGTTACCTTGCTTGATATTTGTTATTACTGTTATTTGTCCCCAAGTTTAGAAAAATTACAGAAAAAAAGGCTCCTGTGGGAAAGAACTGTTGCATTTTTTGTCTTCCTACAACCTAACTCACAGTGCTTGGTACATAGTAGGCATTTAATAAGCACCTACTATATACCAGGCACAGTGTTAAGCACTTTACAAATATAATCTCATTCTTTTCAACTCTGGGAGATAGTTATTATTATCCCCATTTTACAGTTCAGGAAACTGAGGCAAACAGAGGTTAAAGTGTTTTGTTTAGGGTTACTGTTTGTCCATAACTCTTTGGGGCCAGCTTTAAATCACATCTTCCTGATTTTTAGTCCAGTATTCTTCATTGCGCCACTCTGGTGTCTTGTTAAAGAGGGAACAAAACATTTTTCTCACTGCATTGGTTATTATTTCTAAAATAAGATAGGGTATACTTTTGTCAGACTTCCAGGAATACCAAGGTTTTGTTCATCACACTAAATGCCCCTTCAAATGAATGGAAACTAATAGTATATCATGTTTTCCTGAACAATTTCCTTATATATACAATGACTTTATAGGGCCTGGGAGGTTTGTTTCTCAATCACTCGGGCTTTCCATCTGGTTCCCAGAGACTTTCCATCTTTTCTTTAACTACTTTCTTTTCAGATTTGTACTTGGGAAGGCTCAGCTTTATTGAATTCTTATCCCGTGTTCAAGTATGGAATTCCCTCCTCGCCTAAGCCTTCTGGGTTCCCCTGCTTCCTTAGTGAAAATCCCATCTTCTCCAGAGAGACTTTCTGGCCCTCATTTGGACCTTTCCTCTAAGATTATCATTAATTTAATTTGCATGTATCTTGTTGGAATAGTTATTTGCATGTTGTCTCCCCAGTTACATAGCAAATTCTTTGAGATCAGGGACTACCTTTTGCCTTTCTTCGTTTCTCCTGTTCTTTGTATGGGCACCACAATGAATAAATGCTGGTTGACTTGCATCTGATTTTCAAATTACTGTTTATGGGTTGAAGAGGGAGCTTCGGGAGCAGTTTGCCCCCTGGAACACTGGAATCATCAAAGGGAAGCAGAAGGCACTCTACTGTCAATCATAAAGGTGTTCAGTCTTTCAATTTCTTTCTTCCTTTTTCTTTTTTTTTTTTTAGAAGTGAAAATGCTGTGTTGTGATCCACCTTCAGTTCCCACAGCCCTCTCTCTGGGTGTAGATGCTTCTCATCATCACAAGACCATTGGAACTGTTCTGAATCATCTCATTATTGACAAATCATGCCCATGAGAATTGATCAATTTTGCTGTTGTCATGTGCAATGATCTCCTGGTTCTGCTTATTTCACTCAGCATCAGTTCATGTCTCTTCAGGCTTCTCTGAAATCATCCTGCTGATCATTTCTTATAGAACAATAATGTTCCATAACATTCATATACCATAATTTATTCAGCCATTCTCCAATTCATGGGCATCCATTCAGTTTCCAGTTTCTGGCCACTACAAAAAGGGCTGCTACAAATATTCGTACACATACAGGTCCTTTCCCTTCTTTAAGATCTCTTTGGGATATAAGCCAAGTAAAAACACTGCTGGGTCAAAGAGTATGCATCTTTTGATACCCTTTGAGCATAGTTCCAAATTGCTCTCCAGAATGGTTGGATCCGTTCACAACTCCACCAACAATGCGTCAGTGTCCCAGTTTTCTCAGATCCCCCTAACATTCACCATTATTTTTCCTGTCATATTAGCCAATCTGACAAGTGTGTACTTCAGAATTGCATTTCTCTGATCAATAGTGATTTAGAGCACCTTTTCATATGACTAGAATTTATTTTAATTTCATCTGAAAATTGTTTGTATCCTTTAACCATTTATCATCCATTTCTTTTTAGAATTAAACTTTGCACCCCTTTCAAATACTGTTCTTTCTTTCTGATTTTCTGATTCCATCTTGTTATCTATGTGTCTCTCTTTCCTCATCTATCCTCTTACCTATAACCTTTTTCTGTTCTGAACCAATCTGCTTCCTTTGCTCCATGCTGTGGTCATTCCCTCCCAAGACATTTCAGCTGTTTTTTCTCTATTTGATGAATATTTACTGAGCACCTACTGTGTGTGTGTGTGTGTGTGTGTGTGTGTGTGTGTGTGTGTGTGTGTATGACTGACAACTTGTGGGTCTGGAGGGGATGTCCTTGGGCTGCCCATCAGTCATGCTCCTGGGCTGCCATAGGCTTTGGCCTGTGTCGGTGATGCCCAGCCCAGAGGTACTCGCCTGGGATGTACGCAAATGTAAATCAATGAAGTCTGACGTACAGCAGGCCAAATTCAACAAGAATAGGCCAGAGGGATCAGGTATGACTCGAGGAGCTGGAAGCAAATGTTCTCAAATATCTCCCAACTAACTGAAGTTCTACCCTTTCCTTCCTCTGAATTAAATAATTGTCCAGTTAAATTGGAAATAGCAAACACCCTGGTAATGTTACATATAAATCATCAGCAGCCCTTTCCTTTTTATTAAAAATGGGAGAGCTAGCTGAGAGCAGGTTTGCTTAAGAGGAACTGGGGAGGAAAGTGGGATTTAGAGCAGAGAACTGGACAGAGGTGATGTGACAATGAAAGGTGTGGGAGAAGGTTTCAAAAACGTGTTCTCTAGAACCTTCCCATCTTTCCCCATTCTTCTTTTGCATTTTTAGACTGTGAGCTTCTTTGAAGTCAGGGACTGTCTTATCATATCTGTTATCTCTGGAGCTTAGCACAGGGCCTGCCACACTGTAGGCTCCGATAAATGTTTGTTGACTGATGAGCTGAATGATATGGAGGCAGGGAGTCTGGGTTCAAATTCCTGTTTTGTTACCCCTGTGTAAATTTGGCAAGCCCCTTCTTTTCCCCAGGCTCAATTTCCTCATTTATAAAGTGAGATGGGGAGGTGAGATGAACTTGAAGATTTCTTATTCCAAATTCATCACTTCTTTGACTCTGTCTCTCTCTATCTCTATGTGTATGTCTCTGGATCTGTGTCTGTTTCACTGTCTCTGTCTCTCGGTGTGTCTGTCTGTGTCTCTGTGTCTGTCTCTCTGTGTGTCTTTGTCTCTATCTCTGTGTCTGTTTCACTGTCTCTGTGTCTTTCACTGTCTCTGTCTCTCTGTGTGTCTGTCTGTGTCTCTGTGTCTGTTTCACTGTCTCTGTCTCTGTGACTGTTTCACTATCTCTGTCTTTCTCTGTCTCTCTGTGTGTCTGTGTCTCTGTGTCTGTCTCTCTGTGTGTCTTTGTCTCTATCTCTGTGTCTGTTTCACTGTCTCTGTGTCTCTGTCTGTTTCACTGTCTCTGTCTCTCTGTGTGTCTGTCTGTGTCTCTGTGTCTGTTTCACTGTCTCTGTCTCTCTGTGTGTCTGTGTCTCTGTGTCTGTCTCTCTGTGTGTCTGTGTCTCTATCTCTGTGTCTGTTTCACTGTCTCTGTCTCTCTGTGTCTCTGTGTCTGTTTCACTGTCTCTGTCTCTGTGTCTCTTTCACTGTCTCTGCCTCTCTGTGTCTGTCTCTGTGTTTGTGTCTCTGTCTCTCTGGGTCTGTGTGTCTGTGTCTGTTTCACTGTTTCTGTCTCTCTGTGTCTGTGTTTTACTCTGTCTCTGTGTCTGTTTCACTCTGTCTCTGTGTCTGTGTCTGTCTCTGTTATGCCTCTGTCTCTCTGTGTTGTCTCTGTCTCTGTGTTTGTTTCACTCTGTATGTCTGTGTCTGTCTGTATCTGTTTCTGTGTCTGCAGCTTTGTCTGTCTCTATCTCTGTCCATCTGTCCATCTGTCTATCTCTCCAGTACTTCTCCCCCAGCCTCACAACCACACATGACTTTCCTTGGAGCCTGGAGAGGAGGAGGTGTGGGAAGGGGAGGAGGAGAACAGGCCTGATCCCAGACCTTGCCCCCTCCTCCATTCCCCCCTCTCTCTCTCTCCTCCCCTGGCTTCAGGGCTTGAGTGACTAGGGCTGAACTTTTGCTGTTAACGGTATTGTTATGTTTGTGCTTTCTCTACAGGGGAGAGATTGTGTAGTCTGGCATTTATATAGAGGCTAACCTAACCCTGTGTGGGCGCTGCCTTAGTGAGAATTAAATAACGCAGCCTTTGAACACGGCTTATCTGCGCTAACATTGCAGATCCCCATAAAAATAAACCAAGCAGAGCCGCCTCTCTGGGGGAACCCCTGTGCTGTGATTGGGCCAGACTCCCTCAATCCCTGTGACCTTGCTGGCCTCCAGCTGAGGCTTGCCATATCCCATCCAGTTTCCTTTTATGATATATCGGCTGCTTTTATAATCCCCGGTGGGTTCCTGGGGGGAGGGAGTCTGGAAGGGGAGGAGAAGGGAGGGAGATCCTTTCTGTAGGGGTTCACGGTACTTCTGCCTGGATTGCCCCTCGGCCCCTGGCTGAACCATAACAGCCTTCTCATCTGTCTCCTCCCCGGTCAGAGCCGATGACAACAGGCCAAGGTTATATATAGCTTGCCCCCCTCACGGTGACCCCACCAGCCCGGGGAGGACATCCTGCACCACCTGCATTTTCTTTGGGAAACCAGCCCCTCCGGGGACGGGGGCCCCTCTGTGCCGGCGTTGGAGATCACAGAACTGAAAAATTAAAGAGAACTCGGTGACCAACATTTGATTCAACCGCCTCACATTACAAACGCAGAAACGAGGTCCAGAGAATCAGAGACGCGTTTGGAGGAACAGAAGCAGGATTTCTCCCCATGGTCCCCACCTCCAGGTCCAGGGTGATTCCCCACTGAGCCCTTCACCTTCCATTCTTGCTGGGGGTGACAGAGGGTTAAAGCTGGGCTCTCCAGGAGACCGGCGGGCTTTGATTACAGACAGTTCTCTGGGTCAAAACCTCAGGTCAGAATCGCAAATTCCTGTTTGGGTAGCCAATATGTGCGGTGCCCGTAGAAAGAGCACAGGATTTACAGGTCACCTGGCTTCGCATCTCAATTTCATCACGAACTAGCTTAAAGGGCTAGATAAACGTAAGCTGTTATAACCCAATTCAATACCATCTCTCCTCCCCCTTCCTGTTCATAGCCCTCCCTCTCTCCCTCCAGCACACTCGGCAACTGTGGGCTCTTCTCTTCAGCTTCCTTGCACACAGCCCTAAGCTGAGCTGGTTGCTGTTCCCTCATCCCCCACTACTCACCCCTGATGGTTTAGAAAAAAATAGGGTAGAGATCTAGGTTGGAATCAACTTCCTCTCCTCCTGAAGCCTTGGAGCTGTCACACAGGACTCCACGGATCTCCACCTCAGCCCATGGTGCTGGGGAAAGGGAATCTGGGCAGTCCAGGCTTCAGAGATCTGCCCGAGAAGGTCATCAGAGCTACAAGTGCGGTTCTACGTATGCAGAAGATGGCAGACTCTAGGTGAAGAACAAGGCATACATTGTCAGGCACGACACACGAACTGATTGGTTTTACTTAAGCATATTTGGTTTACTGAGGAATTGGTTGCCTGTTCATTTTGCACATCCTATGTACAACATCTGCTGTGGAATCAGTGCCTCTGAGTGAGAGTGGAGGGCGTCAGTGGAGGGGCCACTAGTTTTGCTGTGTGGAGCTATAGGACAAATTCTGATATTTTGTGACATCATATGGTTTATTAGCTGGATGTCTTTGAACAAATTACTTATCTACTAAAACTCCCATTTGCCTCAACTGCAAATGGGAGGTGTAATATGGCCGTGCCTTCTGTGTCATAACGTTCTCCATCGCAGTTTCAGTACATCACAGGTTGGCATAAGAAACTCAGTGGGAATTTGGGGGGAGTTTTGTAGAAGCTTCAGATCACATGTGAAGGCCAGCAGATGACAGAGAAAGTTTAGAAATTCAGAAATACATAAAATATATGTATAGTCTTGTATAATAGAAAATATTTTATCTCTTAATACCATAATTAGAGGGTCAAAAGGGAGGGTCAAAAGTTTGTACTCAGATTATCAAGAGTGAGGGGCCACCCCATGTGGAAGGAATAATTATATCATACTTCTCCTCCTTACCTCATTGGGCTGTTGTGAGAATGCATTGTAAACTGCTGCTCTTAATAGAAATGAATTGCAGCCTCTGCTGTACTATCTGATGGGGTTTTAACCACCTCATGATTACATTTAATCAATGGAACCAATCAATTTAATCACAATTAAAAGATACAGAAACCAAATAATGACACACCCAGACAGACAAAGGGCACGGGAAAAGACTAATGCAGGAATAGGGCCAGTGATTCTAAAGTCCTGGTTGATAGAATTAACATTTGGGGGGTTGGGGGGGGAACAGTCAGGGGAAAGGTGAGGACCGCAGCTTCTCTACTTGGGGTGAGCAGAGTTGTTATTCTTGCTCAAACAACGCCCAAGGTGGGGGTAGAGTATGAAACTGAAAGCATTGGGGATAGAGTGGAAGTTTATTTGTTGGGCTGGAACATAACTATTTTGTTAAAGATTTTATTGGGATGGGATGGGGAGGGACCTTGGAACTAAATCAATACTAGCTGGAATTTGAGCTTTCAAATGGAAAATTGAGGCTATGGATCTCTGAGCTCTAGTTCCAACTTCTTCTCTAGGAATTGGTCTCTGTAGCAAATGCTTTTCTCTGAATCTTCATATTTTGCTTTGAAATCGGAAGGGGGCGTATTATTTTCCTTCTCTTCTCTATTATATGATCTTAGTTGCCCTCAAAAATCTTTAATCACTCAATCAAAACAGTCTAATGATGGAGTATAACAACCATGAAGTCTTTGGTTCCAATTTTTTGTCTTTATAGGCATTGTCTAGTTTGTTATATGGCAGGTACAAAATAAATGTTTCTTGAATGGAATTATGTGTGGGCAACAGATGTTGCTCAATCAGTTGGCATTTGACTGGCTTGACCCATTTGTACCACAAGGGCTGATTCTTCTCATTAATATGTGATGTTATGGGCTAGGTTTTCAATTTTGCTTTTGGTGATTCATCCTTTCCTTTAATTCAAGAAGTAGTTTCCCTGTTTCTTTTCTTCCTCCCCTTTCTTACAACCTGGCTCAGGATAATAAAGGAAATCACAATAATGGCAACAGAAGGCCATGGGAATAGTCTGCAATATTTTCTGCTTTGGTTTTAAAAACTCTTCTTTTAAAAAGCTTCTTCTAATTGGTGATTTTCCATTGAAATCCACAATTAGAGATTCCATTCTTTACTTTGAACTTTGTTTAGTTGCAAATATCCAGGAAATTTTAGCAAGAGGTATTATCAGTCATTTACACCTTAGGAAGGACGGGTTTATAAGGTCCTTTTAAGAGAATAGATTTGTATAGGAATGACCCCAGGGCACCAAATATCTGAAGATAATGGAAAGAAATCCCAAAGAAGAATCTCCTAATGCTCAAGACAAGGCTTGCTGAAAAACCAGTAATGAATGGCAGTAATAATGGGGGTCTTGTTCACACACCTGACTAATTTGTTTCTGTTCCATCCCTCCACCATAGCAAAAGTACTGGGTAAGTTAAATAAGAATGGCAGCAAAAAAGTGGTACCACATGGATTGTCTTAGGATCCTATGGCAGCATTTTCCATGACTACCTCAAGTCTGTCATGGGACGTCCCTGTGATAAGCTTTCATGGAAAGAATGATTTACTCTTGAAACTCATTTGTAGAGTTGTTGTTCAGTTGTGTCTAACTATTTATGACCTCATTTGGGATTTTCTTGGCAAAGCTATTGGAGTGATTTGTCATTTCCCTTTCTAGCTTATTTTGCAGATGAGGAACCTAAGATAAACCAGTTAAAGTGACTTGCCCAGACTCATACAGCTAGCAAGTATCTGAGGCTAGATTTGAATTCAAGTTTGGTACTCAATCCCTTGTGCCATCCAGGTATCCCTACCAAATTATTTATTAATTGCTCTGAACTTGGTAAAAATTTTAAATCCCTCTTTTATCTACATGGCATAGTGAATGACGAGGAGCCAGAAGCTTCAAATTCTATTTCTGACACAAACTAGCTGAATGTACACATTAATCTCAATGAACTTTAAGTGTTCTACCCTACAAGGTTGTTAAGAAATTCAATAAAATAATATATAATCCAGTTTGAAATTTTCAAAGGCACATTATAAAATGTCAGAATTTGGAATGGGGGAGGAGTTGTTTTCTTTTGGTTTTTTGGTAGTAAACACTTTTAATGTCAGTTCTGTCAAAAAATTATTCTCTCTCATTCCAAGTTAGCTTATTTTTTTGCCTATACATTTTCATATTTTGGGGCTTATAATGGGCAGCACACTCTCAAAATGGAATATATCTTTATGTTCATATAATAGTTATAATTAGGTGATACAATGGATAGAATGCTAGATTTGGAGTCTGAAAGATCTAGATTTGAATATGGCCTAAAACACTTCCTAGCTTTGTGATCCTGGGCAAGTCACTTAATGTTTTCCTGCCTCACTTTCTTCATTTGTAAAATGGGCTTAATAATAATACCTCTATGCCAGGATCAAATAAGATAATATTTGTAAAGTGCTTTGCTAAAGTTATATATAAATGCTAGCTATTATTATATATACTTATGCTCCTAGTATGTGCTAAGCACTAATAAGATAAATAAGACTTGCCCTTGTCCTCAACATGCTTATAATCCAGCAGAGATATTAATTATATGCATGAATAACTATATTACAAATGTAATAGGGCAGTGGAGACACTGTTGGCAATTAGACAGAAAATTCCAGTGTTTTCCTGAAAAAAAGTTTCCTGAGGAACTGGGATTGGAACTGGGTTTGACTGACAAACCCATCCTCCAATTCTAAATGGAAAGAGCAAAAACAACATTGGACAGGAAGCTGGAGCCACCATTGTGAGCTAAAGTATAGAGGAAGAAGTATAAATTACTGAGCAAAAGAGGATATGTCTTGACACATGTGTCTTGACTGGCTTATCATGGGGATAGTCATGAAGAGTGAATGCCAAAACATCAAAACAAAGATTGTGTGACCAGGCTATGCAGATGCAAACTTATTGGAAATGTTTTATGCTTCTGAGAACGAAACTAGTGTTTCCTCATTTCCCCCCTCTTTTTCTTCCTTCCTTTCTCCATCTCAGGAGAGGGATGAGCCTGTTCCTCAATCTCTGCTTCTCAAGTTTGTTTGCTTTCTATTTCATGGTTGTTGTTTTTTTAAAAGGTGGTTTCTCTAAGATAAATATGGTTAACCATTGTATTACTGAGTTGTCTGCATCCTTGAACAAATGAGATAGAGGGAGTGAATTACTCAAGGAAAGAGAGATAGATGAATTATTTTAATTTATTTATTATTTTAATTAATTTATTGTTTTAATTACTGGGGGCAAATCCTAGCATAGGGACTCCATGCAAATAAGAAAGAATTACTAATTCAGATTTAATAACTTTCAGGAGCAGGAAGAAAAACATGAACTTACTATGTAAATGAATTAGTAGTTTTAGTAGCTGGAGATGGTGTAGAACAGGACTTCTTAAACTTTTCCCCCTCATGACCCCTTTTCATCTACTCCATTCTGCACAAATCAGTAATGCAATGGTTACTTACATTTTTCTTAGAGAAACTAGTTTTCAAATAGTGGTGGAAAAGAATGTAACTAAATGCTAAAGGAATAGAAATTAGGGGACTGGTTTATCTCTTTCCTAAGAGGAAGAAAGAAAGGAATGGAAAGGTGCTCAGAAAACTGAAAGTTTATAACAGTTCTACATCTACTCTGAAGTTTCTGCAGATGTAGTCAGGTCACTTGTCTTTTGCTTTGGGTGTTAACATCTGTTCCTTCCTTGTTTTCTGGTCACTGTTCTTGCTGTGGTGGCTGCCATCCCCTCCTGTATGATGTAGCTTCTGCCCTTCCCTTTTAGATCGAAGAAATTGAGAGTCATTTGAGAAATGGTTGGATACATGGTGGTGGTATAAAAATGCAATAGGGCAGTAATATCCTAAAAAACATGAGCGGATTCCTATGAACTGATACTGGTAGAACAACACAATAATATCAATAAAACTGATACTGAAATGCACCCAAACTCATATTTATTGTAACTGATCAATTTACATAATGATTACAAAAATATAAATAAAACTAATACTAAAACATACCCAAATACATTAATTTTAATTGATCAGTTTACATAATTACAAAAATATAAATTAAAAATACATTAAAATGTACCCCAATACTTTGATTTTTTTTTATTTGCTCAATTTTGGTACCAGAGAACAGATCATGAAAAACATTTCTTTCCTCTTGGTAGATGGGAGGCCACAGGTGTGAAACACAGCATATGTTGTGATGTACCTCCTAGATATCATCTTTGACTCTTCTCTGTCACCCCCCATAGCCAATCTGTTGCCAAGTCCTGTCAGATCTACCTTCACAACTTCTTTCTTACCTCTCATACTGCTACCACCCAGATAACTGCCATTATCACCTCACTCCTGGACTTTTGTAATAGTCTTCTAGTTGGTCTCTCTGGCTCAAGACTATACCCCCTTTAACCCATTCTCTGCACAGTGCATATTCCTAAAGTGATTTTCCTAAAACATATGTTACTCCATCCCAATCAATAAATTCTTGTTACCATGCCCAGAATTTTCTGACTCTTCATCTTTTTCCTCCTCATTTTCAACTCTGGTTTTCCTGGTTTCCTTCAAGTTTTACCTAAAATCCTACCTTCTATAAGAAACCTTACTCAGTCCCCATAGAAGGCTTGAACCTTTTCTCTGAGATGATCTCCAATTTAATCCTATATTCCACCTTCACCCTTTATGTCTTGTTGCCAAAATTAAAGGAAAAGGTGAAAGAATAAGCATTTATTAAACATTTGCTATATACTAGACTAAGTACTTTATACATAATAACTCATTTTATCTTCATTTTATAACTAAGGAAGCTAAAACATTCAGAAATTTTTTTCAGGGTCACACAGGTAATCAGTATCTGAGGCTGAATTTAAACTCAGGCCTTCCTGAGTCTAGGCCCCGTGTATTACCTAGTTCCTAACTAGCTGCAGACCCAGTCCCAGTCTCAAACCCAATTCCAATCTTGGATCTGCATCCTTTTCCCTGTCCTTAACTAAATCCCTTCCTTCCTTTTCTCTCCCTTCAATTAGTCTTCATCACCCTTCATCACTTGGACCACTGTATTAACACCTTCATACTATATAAATAATGCCTCCTAATGTGCCAGAAAACCTCCTTCTCAAAGAGAACAAATGAAGATTATTGGATAGAACAACATTGCAGCTTGTTGTTCTGCAAGCTAAGGGGGAGAGAAATGGGACTTTCCAATCCCTCCTCTATGGAGGAAGAGAAGAGGGTTCCAGAGACTTTGGGAAGGGAAAGTATCCAAATCTTCAGGGTTTGGGGGGGCAGACTCCCTAGGATGAAGTGAAGAGTAGAAAAAAGGGATGTTCCCCAAACTGCTAGCTAAGCCAATCTCTGGCTAGACTGTAATTACTGCAATAAGCAATGCAAGTTCTGTAAACTCATTGGCTGCTGTTCTTTTGCTGTTTCTTTTGTTTGGTTTTTCTCTTAATTGGCTAGTAAAGTTCATTTAGAAAAATTCTATCCTGATGTGTGGGCCTTCGGGGAGACCAGAGTTCCCCTAGTGTCTGGTTGTGGTTATTGCAGTAGTTTTCCCAAAGCAGAACTAGGGTTAGAAAGGGGAAAATCAGGCACTTTAAGGGAGGATCTTTGGTCATTGAGCCCAGCTGTGATTACCATTGTGTTTCCTCTTGGGACTTTCCCTTACTTCCTTTCTGAAATTTCCTTTTCCCTGCTGTCCTGCCCAGATCTTCCAGGCTTCTTAGGGACCTTACTGAGCAAAACAGGGAGTGTGACAAAGGGGAAACACAACATTTTGTTGTTTAAAAAAAAAAAAAAAATCACTTGTAAAGCATTGGAGAGCACAATCTCAATCAGTTACACTCCTTTTGCCCACAGGAAAGATCTCTGGTATGTATGAATGCCTGGACTGCCAACGGCCTGAGCCACCTGTCAAAGAGTTGGCCCCTGAATTTGCCTTGGTTCATGAAGGATCTCCTCAAAGGATTTGGGGATGGAGTAAATGAAAGCATTTGAATAGACCCGTAAGACCTTAGAGCAGCTTAAATATCATTAATGATGCAATCTACTTGATTTTGTGGATGAGGAAACTAAGGGGAAACTAAAGATGAAGCAAACGAAGAGAGGGAAAATGACTTTCCAGGAGATATCATGAGGCAATTTTTGAAACTTTCAATTACAGTATGCCTTTATGTGGTGTCCCCAAAGTCTTACTCCAGTTTTAACCATTTAAGGTTTAACTCCTTAAAAGCACACTAAGAATTTTGGGATACCCTGGACAGTACATTTTTGTTTTACAATAAAACACACACACACACACAAATATGAAGTAGGTATTGTCCCTATTACCATCCCTATAGATATAAAATATATATTTCCATTTTACATATGAGGAAACAGACTCTGAAAAGTCTGCCCATGGCCACATAGATATTAAAATGTGAAAGCTGATACATGAATTCAGATCTCCTGACTCTAGATCTGGTGTTATTTTCAATTATCCCACATTGCTGAAGAGTAATTTGCTTGAGCTCAAGCTCAATCCCCTTGGAATTGCAGAATGGGAGAGATGAAAGGAAATTTAAGGATCACCTACACTAATAAAGGGGCAATAAGCTGGTACAGTGCATAGGATGCTGGTGCTGCAATCAGAAGGACCTGGATTAAAAATCTGGCTTCAGACATATATTAGCTAGGTGGCTCTGGGCAAGTCAATTAATCTGCTTGCCTCTGTTTCCTTATCTGTAAAATGAGCTTGGGAAGGAAATGGCAAACCACTCTCCATCGTTGCCAAGAAAATCCCAAGGAGCATCAAAAAGAGCTGGGCCCCACAAGACAAATATAGTTTTACCATTGAGGAAATTGAGATCCAGAGACCTCAGTTGCCTAGCTCGAATAATTAGTAAATAGCAGAACTAGGATTCAAATTCAGCTTTAACCTAACCCTTTCCACTACCTACTCAACCTGTCTTATTCAGCTACAGTTAGATCCCCTCTCTGATGACAGATCAACCCTCGTAGAAAACCTGAAGGAAAGTCGGTAGGTTGTGAGGGCGAACTAAGATTTTAGTGCAAAATAGAAACTCTGTCACAAAGCCTACTCCTTCAGATTTCTGATGCTTCCTCTCCTTAGGTAACTTTTCATTAATGACAACCAGTAGGAGAGGGTGGTAATAGTAAAATGTTGTCATTTGATTTGGGCAGATTAAAACCAACAACTCCAAAACAACTTATCTTGGAAGCTGTTTTAAGCCAGGTATTACCTTAGGTTCAGGAGTCTTTTTCAGTTATCTTCTTTCTTTCTTTTCTTTTCTTTCTTTTTTTTTTTTTATTACAGCTTTTTATTTACCAGATATATGCATGGGTTACAGCATTGACAATTGCTTTTGTTCCAATTTTTCCCCTCCTTCCCCCCACCCCAGATGGCAGGTAGACCAATACATATTAAATATGTTAAAGTATAAATTAAATACAATATATGTATACGTATCCAAACAGTTATTTTGCTGTACAAAAAGAATCAGACTTTGAAATAGTGTACAATTAGCCTGTGAAGGAAATAAAAAATGCAGGTGGACAAAAATAGAGGGACTGGGAATTCCATGTAGTGGTTCATAGTCATCTCCCAGAGTTTTTCAGTCATTTTCAATTGTGTCTGAACCTTTAAGGATTTTCTTGGCAAAGAAGGCAGATTAGTTTGGTACTTCCTTCTCCAGTTCATTTTGTGGACAAGGAAACTGAGGCAAACAGGATTATGTGACTTGTCCAGAGTCACACAGCTAGTAAGTGTCTGAGGCCAAAATTGAACTCAGGAAGATGAATTGTTTTGATTCTAGGCCTGGCACTATATACACTGTAGCATCTGGTTTAGTATTACTAAAACCAGAAAGGTGTAGGGGTGTGTGTGGTATGTGTGTGTGCATGTGTAAAAACTAGTATTTATTAATTTAATATTTTTAGTAAATTAATTTAAATTTTAGTATTTATTAAAATCCTACTCTGTGCCAGGCACAGACTCTGTGTATATGTGTGTGTTTGCCTGTGAGTGCCTATCTCACCTGTGAATGCAGGGTGGGAGGGCTGCAAGCATGTGTGAATGTATGTATGTTTGCATGCACGTCAGTACCTGTAAGAGAGATTGTCTGTTTGCTGTAGATTCATTGGTGAATGCAGATTCCTTCAAAGTGTTCTCCAGATGAAAACCAGGCCTGTTAGCCATTTTTCCTGATTAACCTTTCTGCTTATTGGTTAGTGCTTGGGGGGATGGGCAGAATATACAAAGGGATACCAATCAGGAAGTGAATAATAATAGAAAACATTCTTTTTCCTAGCTGGCTGTATCTGGGATGGAGCCTACTGAGCCTTCCTGGCTGCCCAGCCTGTTGCTTTCTTTGTGTCACACTGACTGGAGAGGAACCTTTGTGGAGTTCATATCCACACCTGAGAGACAGTCCCCTGAGAGCTTTAATTTCTGCATCATGATCCCAAGCCTTGAGATTTTTCTCTTGTACTGATTAAGACAAGCTAAATTTGCTAGTCCAGAAGGAGACTTAAAACCTCCATTCGGTTCAACTACTGTTCTCCCTGACTTTTTAAAATTTTCATCTAAAACCCTACCTTCTACAGGAAGATTTCCCCAACTCCTTTTAATTCTAGTGCATTTCTTAATTCTAATTCTAGTAGTCCAGCCTACCTGGACTATATATAGTTTACTTTGTATATATTTGTTTGCAGGTTGTCTCCCCCATTCGAATGTAAACTCCTTGAATTCAGGCTCTGTCTTTTGCTTCTTTTATTTTCCTCAGCACTTAGCACAGTGCCTGGCATATAGTAGATGCTTAAAATTCATCTTTTGTCATGGAATGATATTTTGACTTGCAGGTGAGTTGGATTTAAGTAAGGCAGATTGCACAAAGTTTCAATTTGACCTCACTCTCTCTGCTAGAGTTATTGATGTCCAGTGGTTGGCAAGACAAAAATCTGGGAGGCGGTGGATGCCATTGGGTTCTTCCGTGTCTGAGCAAACTTTAAGTGCTCCACAGAGTCTGCTCCAAATGCATTCTTGGCCCTTAGAAACTTTATTCTCATCTGCCCATTCTGCCAGAATAGTCTTCATACTCCCTCTTTCTCTCTTCCTCCCTCCTTCCCTCTCTCTCTCTCTTCCTCTCTCTCCTTCCATCCTCCCCTCTCTCTTCCTTTCTCCTTCTATCTCCCTTCCTCCTTCCCTATTTCCCTCTCTACCTATCTCCTTTCTTCTTTCCCTCCCTCTTTTCCTCTCTTCCTGCTTCCTCCCTCCCTTCCTCTCTCTCTCTTCCCCTCTTTCCCTCTTTCCCACTCTTTTCCTTCTTACCTCCCCCCTCTCTCTACACACACACACACACCCTACCTCACTGACAAGTCTGAGGAGGTCTGTTGGTTCCCTTTAACCTGGTTACATTCAACCTGGTTTAGACTATCTATTGAGAGAATATGTGGCTCCTGTAAATGCTATAGCTTTTTGGAGCCATAGGCAAGAACTGGTTGAGAAATGGACATGAAAGGTAGATGAGTAGCCCTGAGAAGGCTTGGCAAACCTTCATACCAGAAAGGCTAGTCCTCCTGAACATCCCATACACAGCAGGTGCTTAATAAATGTTGACTGATGCATTCATTATTTAGCACAGTGTTGAGGCAATGAGGAAAGAGAGCATACAAAATCCATGGCAATTGTTCCATGTGGGGAGTGATTTAAAGCATAGCTATTTTTGTAATCAGCTGAATATAGATCTATCACCTAATTTGATTTAATTTTAAAGTTTTCTTATAATAGTGGTGTGTTGGAGCCTACTGGAACTACTGGATGAGATAAAACAAGTCATGAAAGTAGGGAGTCATCCTGAATGAATTCACAGGCTCAAACCATCTCTAGATCAAGGGGCAACGTTTTGTTGTAAAGCCATAAAATGGGGAAAAGTTTCTAACGAACTCACAATTAACAAGGAGGAAAGTGGGACCTTTTATGAAAAAGAACTCAAACCAGATACCATAATTATGCTAATTGTATATGGCAGTAAATCAAGTGGTAGCTATTCTGTTTATACAAGATAGTCTTCAGAGTTGACATCTATAGCTTAACTTCTAGATTGTGTAAGGTATCTGGGCATCAGTACAAGATATCTGTCTGTACAAGGTAACTCTATAGGGTCAGCTTGCTCTTCACAGAGATCCACTTATCTACTGGGTTGTTACCAGGGATATGATATTTTGCTGGAGTCTATTCAAAACTGACTTAGGAGAGTTAATTGTTAAATTTTCATTGTAAACATTTATACTTCAGATTGTCAAATGCTACAAATCAAGGCTCTGTTTATTTATTTTTATTGTCTAGACTTTTTAAAATGATGGAGAAATGGCAATAACAGATTAGATGTAAAAACGTATCATGGAGATTTTTTGAAGAATATGTTGTAAAACATGTATCATCCCATCTCTATTATGGTGGCATAGTAGTCAGTCAGTCACCTAGCATTTATTACTGCTTACTAAGTGCTTGGTTAATATGGAAATATGTTTTGCATGACTTCACAAGAATAATGAGTATCATATTGCTTGCTTTCTCAATAGGTTAGGGGGACTGTAGAGAAGGAGAGAATTTGGAACTCCCCCAAAATGTTTTAAACAAAAACAAAAAACGTGCACACTAAGTGCTAAACACAGAGGATAAAAATATAAGTAGAAAGATTATTTCTATTCTTACATTTTAATAGGAGAAGATATCACCTCCAAGGAAGCTAAATAAAGATAAAGAAAGATTGGAGTGTGAATTTTGGTCTTCCTGATTATAGGGTAGCTAGACGGCATAATAGATAGAATTCTGGGCTTGGAATTAGGAAGACTCATTTAGACACTTACTAGCCATGTGACACCGGGCCTCTATTCCCTCATCTATATGAGCTGGAGAAAGAAATGGCAAAGCGTTGTTATATCTTTGCAAGAAAGCTCCAAATGGGATCAGGAGAGTTGGACATGACTGAAGGAACCGAACAACAAGTACCTGATTCCAGGCTTAGCTCTCTATCCACTGAGCTACCTATCTACCTTTAGGGGGAAGGGGATAAATACTAGAATGGATTGGACCAGTTATGATGGCAGAGGCAGAGAACAGGAGATTTGCTTTCATTTCACACTTTATTCAGAAGGCTGAATGAGTCAAGCAATCATTTTAAACTCTCTGCATCCTGCCAATTTTCATAGGCCTTTTGCAGAATTTTATAGGCTTGTTGTATATCATGAGTAAAAGTCTCCAACCATAGAGGAGAGACATTCCAAAAGAGGCAGAAGTGGTACTTAAGCCTCGAAATTTGAATTCCTCATGGATCAATGTTAGGCACTAAATTTCTGTTTTTTATACAAATGGTTATTTGTCTACTACCTAATTTCTTTCTGACCTGCCTTAATTTCTCTCTGACACCAAGCTTTTGTTCTAATTATTTCTAAAAATGTATTTCCTTATTGCCTCAACTCTGACCTCTGTGTAGTGTGGTACTAGATATGGAATGAATACCTGAGTATTAGAACACCTGAGTTCCAACACCAATCACAACATTTACCATTTGTCTCTGTCTCTCTATCTCTGTCTCTCTCTAGCCCTTTGGACCCCATTTTTGTTACCTGTAAAATGAAAGGGAGGTGTTCTTAATGATCTCTAAAGCCCCTTCTGATTCTATATCTAAAATGTCAGTCTATGAATGGGGAGTCCCCAGAGTCTTAATGCCTGAGATAGCTTAAAACTGCATGAAGACTTTTGGGACATCTCCTCGAGTAGAGCAGAAGTAATACTGGCCCCAAGATCAAATCACCTACATGGTACAGGGGCCAGAGTTTGAGTCACAGTCAGGAAGATCTGAGTTCAAATCCAGACTCAGATAATTACTATCTGTGTTACTTCAAGAAAATAAGTCACTTAACTGCCTCAGTTTCCTCAACTATAAAATGGGTTTAATAATAATATCTACCCACCAAAGTTGTTGAAATAATAATTATAAATTGTTTAGGATAGTATCTGGCCCATTTTGTTGTTAAGGTGTTTTGTAGTTGTATCTATTTCTTCATTACCCCATTGGGGTTATCTTGTCAGAGATACTGGAGTGGTTTGCCATGTCCTTCTCTAGTTGATTTTACAGATGAGGAAACTGAGCAAACAGGGTTAAGTGACTTAACCAGAGTTACACAGCTAAGAAGTGTTTGTGTTTGCATTTGAACTTAGATCTTCCTGACTCCAGGTTCATCACTCTGTGCATTATAGTATCACTTAGTTGTCAGCCTAGCACATACTATGCCCTTAAATTTTTTTTGTCTATTTCTTTCTTCCCTCCATCCAAATCTTGACTTAATATTTCCTAATATTAAGTCTTGGGTAAGTGACTTAACCTCTGCATATTTTCATTTTCTCATCTGGAATAGAGAGATAATATCCTTCCAAATCATAGTTTTTTATTGAGGAAAATACTCCATAAGACTTAAAATTATAGTAAAATAAATGATTGTTTCATCAACGATTATCATAGATTTAGAATTAGAAGAGACCTAATGTAGATGATATATTGATAGATGATGGCTTGGACAACCTCCTTTGCCCTAAAAACAGATCTCTACTTTAAAAAAAAATGAGTCAAAAAAAAAAAAAAAAAAAAAACTCTGACCATAGAGAGTTTTTGTGGTGAAAGAGAAGAACAGATTTAAAACCCTGAAGAGACTAAAAGCAGATCATCTCCAGATGAAACCCCAAATGGTGATATAAATTGGTCACCATCACACAAGACTCTCCTAGAAGAAATTGAAAAGGATCTTAAAAGAGAGCTAGAAGAAAAATGGAGAAAGGAAATGGAAACTTTGTAAAAGGGTTTGGAAAAGGCAACACAGAAATTATCTGAAGAAAATTCACTACAAAATAGACTTAGTGAAATGGAAAAACATATAACACCTTAAAAGTAGATTTGACAAAATGGAAAAAGAAAACAACTTCCTGAAAAACAGAATTTGTGAAATGGAAAAAAAAAATCCATAGAACAAAACAACTCATTTAAAAATTAAATTGGACAAATACAAAAAGAAATAAATAAAAGTAAATTAAGAAAATAATTCACTAAAAATCAGAACTGAACAAATGGAAATGAATGATTCAATGAGATCTCAAGAATCAATCAAACAAAACAAAAAAAAAAAAGAAAAAAATAGAAGAAAATGTAAAATAACTACTTGGGAAAACAACTGACCTGGAATATAGATCTAGGAGAGACAATCTAAGGATTATTGGACTTCCTGAAAACCACGATGAAAAAAAAAGACTAGACACTATTTTTCAGGAAATCATCAAAGGGCATCAAAGACTGCCCAGATGCCATAGAATCAGAAGGTAAAATAGCTATGGAAAGAATTCGTTGAACACCTCCTGAAAGAGACCCCAAAATTAAAATTCCAAGGAATAGCGTGGCTAAATTTCAGAACTATTGGACAAGTAAAATATATTATAAGCAGCCAGAAAAAAACAAAACCAAAACCAAAAACAATTCAAATATTGAGAAACCACAATAAGTATTATCCAGGACCTAGCAACTTCCATCTTAAAAGATCGAAGGACCTAGAATCTGATATTCTGACAGCAAAATTATAGTAGTGGAACATCTCAACCTTGCTTTCTCAGAACTAGATAAATTGAACCATGAAATAAATAAGAAAGAAGTTAAGGAGGTAAATAGAATACTAGAAAAGTTAGGTATGATGGAGCTTTGAGAAAATTGAATGGAGACAAAAAGGAGTATACATTATATATAATGGAAATAAACTGTAACCATTCCCAATAAAATCAGGAGTGAAACAAGGTTATTCATTATCATGATTACTATTCAATATTGTATTAGAAATGTTAGCTTTGGCAATAAGAGAAGAAAAAGAGATTAAAGGAATTAGAGTAGGTAAAGAGGAAACCAAATTATTACTCTTTGCAGATGATATGATGCTATACTTAGAGAACCCTAGAGAATCAACTAAAAAACTATTAGAAATAATTTACAACTTTATCAAAGTTGCAGGATACAAAATAAATTCACATAAATCATCAGCATTTTTATACAACACTAACAAAATCCAGCAGCAAGAGATACAAAGAGAAATTCCATTTAAAATAACTTTTGATAGTATAAAATATTTGGGAATCTATCTATGAAAGGAAAGTTAAGAACAATATAAACAAAACTACAAAACATTTTCCACACAAATAAAGTCAGATCTAAACAATTGGAAAAATATCATGTGCTCTTGAATAGACTGAGTGAATATAATAAAGATGACAATACTACCTAAACCTATCTATTTATTTAGTGCTATACCAATCAAACTCCCAAGAAACTATTTTACTGACCTAGAAAAAATAACAAAATTCATCTGGAAGAAGAAAAAGTCAAGAATTTCAAGGGAATTAATGAAAAAAAAAAAAGCAAATGAAGATGGCTTAGCTGTACCAGATCTAAAACTATATTACAAAGCATTGGTCACCAAAACCATTTGATACTGGCTAAGAAATAGACTAGTTGATCAGGGGAATAAGTTAGGTTCACAGGACAAAAGAGTCAATAACTATAGTAATCTAATATTTGACAAATCAAAAGGCCCCAGCTTTTAGGATAAGAATTCACTATTTGATAAAAACAGCTGGGAAAATTGGAAATTAGTATGGCAGAAACTAGGCATTGACCCACACTTAACACTGTATACCAAGATAAAGTCAAAATGGGTTCATGATCTAGATATAAAAAATGATATTATAAACAAATTAGAAGAACATAGGATAGCTTACCTCTCATATCTGTGGAGAAGGAATTTGTGATCAAAGAAGAATCGCAAAATAGATAATTTTGATTTTATTAAGTTAAAAGTTTTTGTACAAACAAAACTAATGCAGACAAGATTAGAAGGGAAGAAATAAACTGGGAAAACATTTTTACATTCAAAGATTCTAATATAAGCCTCATTTCTAAGATATATGGAAATTTGACTCAAATGTATAAGAATTCAAATAATTCTCCAATTGATAAATGGTCAAAGAATACACACAATTTTCAGATGAAGAAATGAAACCATTTTTAATCATATGAAAAGGTGCTCTAAATCACTATTGATCAGAGAAATGCAAATTAAGACAACTCTGAGATACTACTATATACACCTATCATACTGGCTAAGGTGACAGGAAAAGAAAATGATGAATGTTGGAGGGGATGCAGGAAAACTGGGACACTAATACATTGTTGGTGGAACTGTGAATGGATTCAACCATTCTAAAGTGCATTTTGAAACTATGTTCAAAAGGTTGTTAAACTGTGCATACTCTTTGATCCAGCAATGTTTCTACTAGGCTTATATCCCAAAGAGATCTTAAAGGAGTGAAAGGGACCCACATGTGCAAAAATGTTTATGGCAGCCCTTTTTGTAATGGCAAGGAACTAGATATAGATAGAATGGATGCCCATCAGTGGGAGAATGACTGAATAAGTCATGGTATACGAATGCTATAGAATATTATTGTTCTGTAAGAAATGATCAGCAGGATGATTTCAGAGAGGCCTGGAGAAATTTACATGAACTGATGCTGAGTGAAATGAGCAGAACCAGGAGATCATTATACACAGCAACAAGAAGATTATATGATGATTGATTTTGATGGATGCGGCTCTCTTCAAACCAATTGCAATAGTTCAGTGAGGAAGACAACCATCTACACCCAGAGAGAGAACTGTGGGAACTGAATGTGATTTACAACAAAGCATTTTCACTCTTTTTGTCTTTGCTTGCTTGCATTTTATTTTGCTCTTTTTTTTTTTTACAGGTTTGATTTGATTTTTCTTGTGCAGCATAATAATTTTATAAATATGTATGCATACATTAGATTTAAAATATATTTCTACCCTATTAGACTACTTGCCATCTATGGGAGGCTTGGGGGAAGGGAGGGAAAATTGGAATACAAGGTTTTGCAGGGGTTAATGTTGAAGAATTTTCCACATGTATGTTTTGAAAAATAAAAAGCTTTAATAAAAAATAAAATAAAATAGGGCTGAAATTATGAAATTTTGGAGCATAGTAGAAAAAGCATTACATTTTAAGAATCAGGAGATATGGGTTTTAGCATTGACTTTCCCTCTGTGTGATTGGTTAAATCACTTAATCAGAGCCATAACTAGCTAAGGAAAGGTAAGGTTGGTGGTAGATGAATGGGATAGTTGATTCAAAAAAGTATTGAATTGAGCAATCCTCTGGGAGGAGTTAAAGGGAATCTCTTAGATGATTTTGATGGTGAGAAAAAGATAATTTGCTTCTCCCAATTACTGGACTGATAAGTAGGCAACTCCATGGAGAAGATAGAGTAAGAAAAAGGTGCAGGTGGGAAGGAGGTGTATTTGTAAGGCAGGAGAAGGAGGGATCCTTGAACAAATCCTGGGGAAGACAGATGGGATGATATGAAGCTTAAGGAAGACTGGATCCTTGTGATGCGGTGACTTTGGACAATAGGAAGCCCTCGATGAAACAAGCATTTTTCTATGTGCCTTTGATCCTACTGGGTACAATCCTGTCTCCTGGAATTAGGCAGAGGATAAGGGAGACAGACAGCAGGCAGAGAGCTTCAGGTATGATAGGGAAGAAAGACATGATCCTCAAAATGAATTTGTATGAGACAACCCTCTAGAATAGAGGAGGGGAAAGGACATAAAAAACAATCCTCCATGATCAGTCCATTCATACTGAGCAACTACCAGAGGAAGTTTAAAAAAGACAAGAGATAGACAGAGGGGAGACAGAAATGGAGAAGCTGTGGTTGAAGGCTGACCTTATGAATGGCATTGGATCGTGATAGTACAGTCAAATCAGAAATCTCTAAGGATGAGGTGAAGGGCAAGAGAGAAAGGACACTAAAAAATTCCCCTTGAGAAAGCAGCAGCCAGACCATGGAAATAGAGAGGGAGAGAAAATTAGGCACAGGGTAGATTCCTTAAATAGTGGGGTGTGAGATTTGTATGGTATGTTGTGATGAAGACACTAAAAGGAACTGGAAATTAATAGTAAAGAGGCAAGAAATAAGGCTACTCTGAGGCATCACCATATTGATGCCCTGAAGCAAACCTCCATTTGCCTTGTCCTAGTTATAGTTCCTTATTTAACTCCCTGGGACTCATTTCTTCCTAAAATTAAATGAAAAGACTCTTCCTACACATTCCCTAAAGTTTCTTCTAGATTTATTATAATAGTTTATCTTAATATAAATTTACTATCTTTTCCTAACATTTCCCTTCATTACCCAGTGATAAGTTGTCTTGTAACAAAGTACAGTTGAGTAAAACCATGACTGACCAAATGACCCATTCCACACCACTACTCTCATTTGTCCTTCATTCTTGAAGAGGACCTATATTGATAAACCAGTACTTCCAAATGTCCAAGCCTACCAGTGTAGCAAGTTTCCCTAATGCCTTTCCATGAGTAAGATGATGTATCTCTTTCCTACTGTGTTATGAGAGAATGAGGTTTTGGTGAGAGCTGAAGCCAGCATTTCCAGGAGACATATGATGTGTCAGGGTACCATCCTTTTAGATGAGTGTTTAAGACATGATTCAATTTCTTGTTATTGTCTTGCTATTCTGTTTTACTAAGTGCCTTTTGTTCTGAATTTGTAAGTCACCTGTCTTGGTCTGGAATAAAGAGATAAATTAGTGTGGAATAGGGAGGCTCAGAGCTAGGGGTTTCAATGGATGTTTGTTTCCCTCTTGGAATGCTATTCTCCAAGACATTCCAACAGTACCTTGAACTTGGGTATAACTGAGGAGGATGCCACATTGATATGGCTTGTCTGCATATTTTTTTTTCTAACGAACCTCCAGTTTGACCTGCATCCCCTTCTTCAATTAATGTGTTAGCAATGGTTCCCTGTATCTTTGTTTCCCAGTGGAAATCTGCTGATCTGTTTGTTCTGTAAAGATAATCTACTATTCTACACACACACACACACACACACACACACACACACACACCCCAGAATTTTTACAATAAAAGATATTAGTTATGCTTAGTAACTTTTGGAAAAATATCCTCTTCCCTTTGGATTGTTGTTCAAAGGGCTATCTATTGGCAGCATGCCCTGGACTTCTTGCTGCCTTTTCTCACTGGTGACAATCATCTCTAAGAGTGCTGGGGTATAATGCATGGTTCATGCATATAACCCATTTATCATTATATATGCTTATTAGGGCTGATGGTAAATAATAAGACTCGCACTCATCAATAGCTACCATCAAATTTTATTGACTATTCTATAAACAAACATCAAAACTTGTACGAACAAACCACCAACTTGATTCTGAAAGGTGGACATGTCACACAACAATACTTATTACAATGTTCCTTGTCCACCCAACTGAAGATTGTGTTAGTCTTTGAGGTATCATTCTGGCAAGCCTGTTAACCAGAACTATTCTTAAATAAAACAAAAATTGATCCTGTTTGTAAGCATGGAGAACACAGGAGTTTTTAAACACAGGATCAGGCTCATGAATGTGATGAGGAGTAAACTGAGGTTCTAAACCGAGATGGGTCAGTTCCTTTTCTCCTTCCCAAAATAACTAAAGGCGGGGTCGGTAGCAAATGAATTTGCTACTCAATGCTGTATGGAAACAAAGTCTTTATTGATAGTAAAGGGATAGACAGGCATTTGGCCTTCAGGAAGACCAGACTGCCTGCAAGGGGACGTCAGTTAAGGGGCATTGGCTGGTATACACCAAATGCAAAGATTTCATTTTTTAACCTTCCTTATATACATAACTAGAGTCATCAAAACAATATTTGCACAGAGATGTTATCCAAGAGGTTCCGGAGATATTTGTCAATAATACAAGAATTCTCTGTTGTTGTAAATAATACAGGAATTCTCTGTTGTTATCTCCTTCAGTCTCTCCCCAGAAAGGAATTTCAGATCATTAGAATGGGGGCTGAAACCCAAGCCAGCTGGGGGCTGGGTACAGCCCAAACTGGCTCAGATACAGATCTTGTAAATCAAAGGTACAAGGAATCTTAAAGGGGGCTACGCCTGCATCAATGGACCCTCTAATGAACAAGTTATATCTAAATTCTATTTGGTGATCAATTACCTAAGCTTATTATAAAGGAAAACTATCAATTAAAACTCTTGTTGTTAGCCAGTATTTATCAGTTGTTTATAATGACACTATGTACTGCTTTCAGATTTTCAAAGTACTTTACAAATATTAGTTCATTTTATCCTCATTTTTATTTTCCTGGGAGGTAGATGCTATTATTATCCCCATTTTAAAGCTAAGAAAACTCAGGCAGATAGAGGTACAAGACTTGTCTAGAGTAATATAATTAATAAATATCAGAGCCCCAGTTTTAACTGAGATCTTCCCAATTCCAGATCTATCAGTCTATCCACTGTGCCCACATTTTGGACACAGAGCCATATACATATATACACACATTCACAGTCATATGTCATTACCAGTGATTAATAGAATTTGGATGATATATTTGTCATTAGTAGTTGTTTATCAAATTTGGGGGAACATATGTCATTACCAAACTCAAGTGCTTATCTTAGTACAGAAAAACAACCTACATAGCAACTGTCTAATCACAAAATGGAGTTGCTCATCCTAAGATTCTTATACCTATTACATAGGATAACAATTAGGGACTCTTCCCCTATGACTATTCAAATCCAAGTGCCCATGAGACCTCTAGACTTCTGGAATTCACAAAGTCTTCAGTCATTTTTCAGCCATGTTTGACAATTCATGACCCTATTTGAGGTTTTTTTGGCAGAAATATTGCAGTGGTTTGTCATTTCCTTCTCAAGTTCATTTACAGATTGATGAGAACTAGATAAGGGATAGCTAAATGAAATTAGATTCAATTGAGGTCTAGTGGCAGGTTCGGGGTACAGAGAGTCAAATAGAGCTCCCCTGCAACCCCTTTGGATGCGGCACAAGGATGTGGAGTTAAATGAGGTCTAGTAGCAAAGCAAGAGTCCTCTGTAAAGGAATTTACAGACCTGAAAACCTAGATTGATAAAAGAGGTTTATTATGGAGGTTGGAAGTAAGGTTAAAAGCTAGGAAGACAGCAGAGCCAGGGTTGGTTCCAGTGGGCAGAAATCCTTGACATGGCCAGTGTAAGGATGCCATGTTTGGGATCTTTGCAAAGAGTGGACTCCAATTTGGCTCTTTTTGTAATAGGGGGGGCTTTGGACAATCTGAAGCAGCTCCTGGGTGGAGTCCCAGGTTGGCCTCCAGCTTGAGTTTCAGCCAGGGTTAGAATTTGAATAGAATTCAATGGCTTTTTAGATAAGGAGGAAACTGTTTGTGCTTGAGGTGGAGTCCCTTCCCTGAGGCAGAGTCCAAGGAGGTTTTAAGGGTTTTAGGATTTCCTCATCAAGATGAGTAAATTGAGGCAAACAGGATTAAGTGACTTGATCAGAATCATCTAATGGTAAGTGTCTGAGGCCAGATTTGAATTCAAGAAGATGAGTCTTCTTCACTGACACTCTTATCACTGTGCCACCCAGCTTCAGAATACTTGTTCAGCTAAGATCAGAAAAGCACAAACACAGAAAGGTAAAGTAAACCGGAGGCAGTGAAGCAAGCTTGCCTACCTAAATCCTCATAAGCAACAATAGGATTGCTATGATTCTTTACTACAGTCATGGGATGCTGATGAGGAGTAAATGATGAGGAGTAAACTGTGGTCTAAACCGAGATGGGTTTCTCTCTCTCCTTCCTTCCCCAAAGTAACCAATGGCGGGTTCGGCAGCAAAGGAATTTGCTACTTAATGCTGTATTGAAACATAGTCTTTATTGATTAGAATGGAAACACCGGAGAGCCGGTGGGCAAAATGGCTGCATGGTACAAGGCCATTTGCAAAGAGAAGATTTTTGAGTTCTCTCTTTTATGCAGTGATGTAGGGAGATTCCTGAGAGTGATGTAAATAAGATAAGGATTCTCTTGTTATCTTTTGGGGACAGACAGAAGTCTCTTCCCAAAAGGAATTTCCTGATGCCATTTGGTCTATCTGAGCAGATTAGAATGGGGGCTGTAAAACCCTGGCCAGCTCAGATAGCCCAAACTGGTTTGACCACATCAAAGTCCAAGTCCCAAATGAAGTTGGAGATCAAACAAGGAATACCAAAGGGCTACTGCCCTCAACAATGCTATCTGGGGAGTTGCAGCTAAAAGAGCTGGAAACTGTTTCTTCTTTTAATAATAATAATAATAATAATAATAATTTGCCATGTTTTTGTCATGGATTAACAGGATGAATAAGAGACAACTCAGACCTTCTTTAATAGCCAATTAATGATCAATCTTTTTAAGACTAGAGGAAGCCAGGAAATTTGTCATTCTTAAAAGGCAAAAGCAAGTAGTCATCATGTTTTTGGAATTCCTATCATTGTTTAATTCCTTGTTCCAGTAATAGACTTATAAGTGGAAGAGACCAAAAGAGGCCATCTATTTCCCCCTCTTTTACAACGGAGGAAACCAAGGCATAGGAAGATTATGTATTTTGCCCAGGATCATACAGGCAATAAATGCTGAGTTGGAATTTGAACCAGGGTCCTCTGACTTCAAAATCATTTTCTCTTTCCATTGCATATTGAGATAAAAGTTCTTGGGACTTTAAATCCAGTAAAGGTCATTGGGATGAAATCAGCTCAGCCTTGGAATTTGTGGTTTAAATTTTACAGTGAAATGATAACAAAGGAACCTTGAAAACAACTGACTCCATCTCAATCTCTGTTTACTGCCAATTCTAATTGTCAGCTCCTTAAGAACCAGAATCTTGTCTTACCTAAATTCTGGATTTCTTCTAGTACTCTAATCCAGAAGGTGCTTAATAACTCATGTACCTGTTTTCACTTGAATTTTATTCTTTTTTAGAATTTTATTCTGTGTGAAATTCTGAGATGTCTATACAAAGAGACAGCACAGACAAAAAAATTAAACAAAACCAGATCAAATGTCAGCATAGAAAGACATGGGCCATAGTTGATTGTCTGCTTGTGCTGCAGATTGAAAACTTGTGGTGTGTAAAGACAGTCACTCCATAATCCCATCTTGGCATATGTGTTTAACTTATAGTAATATAATCAGTCTCCAATATGATTGTTTTTTCCAGCAAAAATCATTGATAGATGACTTAGTGAAGTTAGGCATTTATGTAGCATTTAAAACCACTTTACACACATTAAATTCTCACTACCTCCCTTTAAAGAAGGTTAGATCTGCTAACCCCAGTTGGGAGGAGGATACATTGCATTCCAATGTGATTTGCTTGACTTGACTTAGGTTGGTCCTCCCCTAAGCATCCAAGAGCAACTACAGGCTAGAAATTGGGAACTCCATTGTCATACACTGTATCATCACTTATAAGTAACCCTGAAGAATATAACTTCTAACTTGAATGAGTAACTGGAAAAAAATACTGATTTCAGTCATTTTCCAACTAGGGCAGGGTAGTAGATGGAAGATGAAACCCCAGACTCAAGATTTTCAATGTGAATTGTGATTTTTCTGATCAATACCACTCAGAGACAGTTTTCTACTCCTTACTCTTCAGGCTTCTCTTCCATTCTCCAGTAACTTCTCCCTCTAAAGATCCCTTAACTATGGAAACTCTCCTTCAACTAGTGAGATCTTCCACAACCTCCATTTTGAGGAAGTGCCCACTCAACATTGTCATTCCTCTACCTATTGTGCTTCTAACTCTAGTCTTTCTCACCATGCTCCAACCACTTTTCAGTTCCTTTTTATAGGCATCCTTCATTTTATAGTGCTTCACAGAGAGTGCATCTTTACAAATTGAAGTTTTGTGGCAACTTTGCTGTAAACTAATCTATCAGTGAGGGCAGCTAGGTGGCCCAGTGGATATTGCACCAGCCTTGAAGTCAGGAGGTCCTGAGTTCAAATCTGAGCTCAGACAGTTAATACTTTCTAGCTGTGGGACTTTGAACAAATCACTTAACTCCAATTACCTCAGGAAAAAAAAAAAAGACTAGTCTATCAGTGCCAAACAATATGTTCTCACATTGTGTTTCTATGTCACATTTTGGTAATTTTCACACTATTTCAAACTTTTTCATTATTATTATATCTGTTATAGTGATCTGTGATGAGTGATATTTGATGTCACTAATGCATTGTGTTGGGGTGCCATAGAAGATGGTAAACTTAATCAGTAAATGTTGTTTGTGTTCTGACTGCTCCAAAGTAAGTCTCTCTCCCTATCCTCAGGGCTCTGTATTCCAAGAATATGATATTGAAATTTGGCCAATTAATAACCCTACAATGGCCTCTAATTGTTCAAGCGAAAGGAAAAGTCAATTGGGGAAAATTTTATTGTCATCTTATTTTAAGAAATTGCCACATCTAACCCAACCTTCAGTACCCACCATCCTCATCAGTTAATAGCCATCAACATCAAGGTAGGAACCTCTACCAGCAAAACAATTATAACTTCCTGAAGGCTCAATTGATAGCATTTTTTAGCAATAAAACATTGTTTTTTAGACATACAACTTTTTTTAGACACGTAGACAAAACATATTACAGTATAGAGTAAACATAACTTTTATATGCACTGGAAATCCAAAACATTCATATGATCCTTTTTTTGGAGTGATATTTGCTTTATTACATTGGTCTGAAACTGAATCCACAATGTTTCTGAGTTATTTCTGTATAGTATTTTCACTTGAAGTCTTCATTATATAACAAAAACATTTTTAAATTAAGGTATTGATGAGGTAATAGGGAACCTCAAAATGATGAGGTAACTTGAACCAAATCATGAGGTAAATACCTAATGAGGAGTTATATACCGCAATAGGATTAAGTGAGGTCTAGTGGCAGGATTCGGGGTACAGGGAGTCACATGGAGCTCCCCTGCAACCTCCTTAGGATTCGGCGCAAGGATACAAAGTTAAGTCAGGTCTAGTGGCGGCGAGAGTCCCCTGTAAATGAATTTACAGGCCGAAAACCTAGATGGGTAAAAAGATGTTTATTGCCAGGTTGGAAGCAAGGTTAAGGTCTGATTAGTAAAAGGCATTAGATAGAGGAAGATAAACGCCGAAAGCGGCGGGGACAGAGAATCTCTGATGCAAGCATCTTGGCTGGCATCTTTCAAATCTCTGAACCAAAGATGGTTCTAGCTTTGCTCCTTTTATCTGCTTGAAGAAGTAATGGGCCGAGCTCAGGTTAATTCCTTGAAGGCCAGATTTTTGGCGGGCTTTATCCAAGCCAGCTCAGATCCAGTGGGGGGGCTGGGTACAAGCCCAAACTAGTTTTGACCAGATCTTGTATCAAAGGGGGCTGAAAACCCAAACCAACTGGGGGCTGGGTACAGCCCAAACTGGCTCAGATATGGATCTTTTCTCCTAGGAATATCTTGTCCCAAAGGTAGATCAGACAAGGAATCTTAAAGGGGCTATGCCTGCAACAGTATGTACATTTTTTAATCATAATACTATTGTATACAATAGACTACAGTATAGTGTAACATAACTTTTATATGCACTGGGAAACAAAAAATTTGCGTGACTTATTTTATTGTGATATTTGATTTATTGTCCTGTTCTGGAACTGCAATATTTTTGAGATACACCTGTCTATGCCATCTTCTTTGATTAGAATACAAGCCTCAATCAAACTGAGACTTGTTGAAGACCTTAGCTTAAAAAGGCCAAGGTCTCCTATTGTATCCAAGGCCATCTCCAGTTGTTTTGATCTATATCTTGTCACTGGATCCAGATGGCTCTGGAGGAAAAAGTGAGGTAGGTGACCTTGCATAGCCCTCCCTCACTTAAATCTGATTTACTTGCATGTACCAGCACCACCTTTCTGATACCCAGATGGTCTTTGAGAATAAAGGACAAACAACAACAGTTCCTTGAGGGTAGGGATTATTTCTCCTTTTGTTTGCATTTGAATCTCTAATGCTTAGCATATTGGAAAGTAAATAATTGGGGCTTAATAAATCTTGATGACTTATTTTCTTCAAATTCTCTATCCTTTTATTTCTCTCTGCAGTTCTTTATCTGTTTAAAAATAAATAAAAATGTGTATTTCTTATTCATTGTGTCGGATATTCTTTGTCTACTATTTCAGATACAAAACTGAAAAAAAAAACCCAATAGTTCTCCATATGGAGTGATAAACTAAGGCAGTTTTATAAGATAGACTAGCCTGACTCAACCTGAACTCAGTGACGAAATTTTTAGAGCTGTCCCTTTGTTTTCACCTCTCAGACTAGCCTAAAAAGTGTGGAATGAGAAGACCCAGATTGAATCCTGGTATGCTACTTATTCTTTTGGCAAAGTATTTAATCTTCCTGTCTTTTTTTTTTTTTTTTTTTTTGTTAAGGGATTCTGCTTTGTCTTTTCTTGTGATGCTCCTGATATAACCCTCTAATCTTCATTAAAAAGCATCATTCTTTCATTATAATTTCACTATAGAGCTTCCTTTAGTTCCCTCTTTGGCATCAATCACTAGCCCTGATGTTGAACTTGTCAATCAATCATAAAATGAACATTCCTGCCCATCTTTATCGACAACCTTTCTATCTTCAAATGAGGTAAATGGTTGAGAGTTGGATTGCTCATGGTAGAGTTAGGAGTGCAATTTCTAGGTCAAAGAGAAGGAATGTAATGGCAACTAGAAAAAATTTTATGGAAAAGTGTAGTTGACAGAATCTAAAGGGTAAAGGAATGGCTTTTTGTTCTTGGATTGATATAATTTTGTTGACTTATTTATAAGGTTGGTGGTTTAAATTTAAGGATAAGGAAATAAGAATTTAACAGTTCCTTCATGAATCAACTTTTCTTCTACATCCCAACCTGTGCTTTTACCAATTTGGGTAATTACTGATTCTTTTGCCAAAACCAATGTAAATTTGCTAATATTATATAACTTGTCATCTCAGAGAGATTCCTAGGATATTGAGATCAGTAAGTGACTTGTCCATAATCACATGGTTAGTGGGTGACAGAGACAGATCATCCCGATTTCTAGACTAGCCTTCTGGAATTAAGAATCCCATTGCCCAATGAGAAATTAATCAATCAGTTGCATATCCACTGAGATACATCACCTCTTAATACTTCCTTAAAACAATACAAAACCAAAAAAACCCCAACACTCTTATCTACTCAACCCTTCTCTCCTAGTGTTGCATCCTTTTAGAAACAATGTTTCCAAGGTTAAAAAACAAAACAAAACAAAATTCACCCCTCTCTTTCCTCTTCTATTTGGAGTGGAGATGGATCCATACAAAAGTAGAGGTTGACACTGGAATAGACAGCTTAATAAAATCCATACCCATTTCCTTTATGAATTTTAGGTCTATTATTTGTAGACATAAAACACACATACACACACACACACACCTATACACACACACTCCATTAGATTATGGGCTCTTTGAGGATAGGGGTCTTTCTTTGTATTCCTAGTATGTAGTATAGTACCTGGTACATAGCAGGAGATTATAATGCTCCTTCCACACATATAGTTTGATTAATTCAGTAGTACCCTTCTGGGCAAAACTGTCAAACTTGTCTGATTGGCCCTCAGGTGCTTCCAGTTCCACTCCTACTATGTCTGATCCAAGCTGACTTGTCCCAAACCCATCCTCAGAATCCCAGTATTTCCAGGATCTCTTTCTGCTCTCATTTTCCTTTCCCAGAAAGGAATTAAACACCACCATCACCAGCAACAAATCCCACACATTGATATAATGCTTCATAGCATTTTCCTTAGAATCACCTTTCTGTGAGGTGGGTGACACAAATATTATTCTTATTTTTATTTCACAGATGAGGGAACCGAGGTTGAATAGGATTGGGACTAGCTGTGACTAATTGTGGCTAAGTTTGAAGGGGTTTTGTCAACAACTTTTTTAGAGGGGAGGTAAATAGGGTTAAGTGACTTGACCAGGATCACACAGTTAGTGAGAGTCTGAGGCTGGATTTGAATTCAGATCTTTGCACTGAGGTGCAATCTCAATGGGGATATTTCCTTTTCAAACAGGAATCAGCTTTAAAGAGATGAAGTTTATGATAGGGAGAGGAGAAGTATTTCAGACATCAGGAGCTTATTTGGGGAGTATGGAAGCACTGAACATTTCCATGACCCAAGAAATCAGTAGCCTTGTCAGGCCTCCTCTGTCTGGCAGTCTACACAGAAGTGATTCCCATTGCTTTTTGCAATGTGCTGTTGAGAACCATTAGTATGCAGCCCTATAGATCTGGCAGCCATCACGCTATCAATATGACTGGCTGCATTGTCAAATGTAACTGAACAATCTAAGTGCCATTTTTGACTGTTGGCTTTTTCTTTCAGTGGGCTGTCCAGAGGCAAGGATATGTGGTAGGAAGGAATTATCATCTATTCCTGGAAATTTAGGATCATTTAGTCATCATAAGTCAGCCTCACATATCATGCCTTCCTTCTCCTGCTATGGAAGTGCAGTCCAAAGGGTATTTCTTTCTGACTATCATGGGCATCAAGTTCTGTAATACTAATATTCTATATAGACTAATATTCTTACCATAGAGTAGTTAGTGTTCGCTGAATATGCCAAGGAAAGAAATATAGAGTTAGAGGATCTTGGTTTGAATACCTGGGTCTACTAATTATTAGATCTCAAGGGACACTGGGCAAGTCATGTTATTTTTCCTGAACTATTTCCTCTTCTGGAAAGCTTAACTGAGCTTGAAGCTCCCATCAATCCTAAATCTATGAATGCCATTGTAGTCCTGGCCAACTTTCAGAAAACTCTAGGAATTCTGGATACCCCGATTTTTTTCCAGTCAGTCAGTATCTGACTCAATTCTTCCTTTGCCATTTCCCCTCTGATTTATGGAGAAAAAGGCAGTTGTTACCAGGAAGCTGTCTCTTGTTGTCACTGCAAACAGCACCATGTTGGTGTCAGAAATGAGAATTTCTAATACTTTAGGTTAGGAATCAAACCTTTTTGTATCCATAGGATAGAGAATGGAAGTAAATAGAAGGTAAGTTTCTTCAAAGCAAGGACTGTCTCACTTTAGTAGTCATACTCCTCATACCTAATATAGTGCCTGGCACAGAGTAGACAACTGAAAACATAATTATTGATTAATCGATTATTTGGTTGATTGCAGTAGTTCCTTTTCATTCCAATCAATTCACTATGTAACCTAATTTATTTATTTAAAAAAATTAAATAAATTAAAATTTTCTCACAGTAGAATCATAAGATCATAGCCTTGCCTTACTTGAGACTTTGATGAATTCCTAAACAAATGGAGATACCCTTGGAAATATCATGAAATTAAGTTTAAAATTAACTGAATGTGAGGGCAGCACGATCTGAAAAAGAAAACATAGTCTGATTTGAAAAAGAAAAGGTTTGGGTTTGGGTTGTCTTTTGGTGAAGAAGCAGATTCTTTGCTGTAGGGATAATAGCCCTTTAAGTGGACAATAGCCCTTAAACTTTTTTTTTTCCAGAAAGATTTCATTTACCAATCACAGGAAAAGTAAGAAAATAACTTCATGGGGATTTCAAACTTGGCTCTTTTTCTTGTCCAGATTATTTTGCTATTCTTCAGACCTTCATTTATTAATCAGAAATGTTAGCCTAGCCTTGGGACTGGCTAATCTAATCTATGCCCCTGACTCATGTCCTCCCACTCTTACACACTAGATCGTTGTGAGAAAAAAAGAAAAAAAAAAAAGAAAAGATCTTGGGAGTTTGGCTCTGAGGAATAAATTTGGAGGCCTGGTTCTAATAAATAAAGCACAGTTGAATGTAGTGAATTCGTACAACTTCTCTACATTGTTAGTAGATGCAGGAGGTGGGAATATAGAGGAGATCAAAATCCAAATGTTTGATTAAAAAGAAAGACCACGGGGAAGGAGGCATGTCTGGAGAGATCCTCGTTTCAGAAAGGAGTAGTTTCTATAGAGGAAGTCTCCAGGGTACAGCACCCCTACTCCTCAGGGCATGGAAGATAACAGAGCTGGAAGAGACTGTGGTCGCCATGGTAATGGTATATTGGATTCAGACCAACCGTGTAAGCTCCCTGGCTGGCATGTCAATCACGAAGTGTCCTCATTTACAATGGGAATAGGACAGAGGACAGACCGAAGTGGAGGATGGGGAAAGGAAAGTGTCTGAACATCTATGTATAAACAGGAGAATATGTTTATGAGTGTGTATATAGAAATACAAGTTTCAACCCGAGAATATGAATGTACATTGGTGTGGATAAGCATGAACAGGAGGGAATCACAGAATGTCCGAGCTGGAAAAAAACCTAAGAAGTCATCAGATCCAATATCCTCATTTTTCAATGAGGGAAACAGTTGCCAAGATATTAAGTGACTTATCTAAGTTCACACAGGTAGAAAGTGCTGGAATTATTTGAACCCAAATTCTCTGCTTCAAATCTAAAACTCTTGTTACTAATAACAAACTTGGCTTAAAATATATGTTGCAAATGCTACTATGAAGGTCTATGTGAATTATATATGTATTTATATACTTTTGTCTGTGTATAATTTAAAAATGAATAAATAAAATAAATAAACATAACCCAAATAATTAAAGGTTTATGGGACAGGATTGGCATGATGAAATCTATAAAAACTATTATAACAATGAAATAAACATTTGCCTATGACTAGTTAACTGATCATGTTATATCATTTGATATGGAAACAGCTTATGAGATTACTCAAAGGACAAAAACCCAAACCCACCACCATGAGAACACTTTTCTCATGTTTTACAAGGAAACTAATTAAAGAAATGGTCCTATATGTGCAGTCAATAGAAGGAACTCACAGAAACTTTAGGGAGTAGACCCAGAAACAAACAATGTGGTAGAAGTAGTGAATTCCTCTTCACAAACTCTTCCAAATATATCTTAAAAAATAAATTAAATTGAATCCTGATAGAGAAATCCAGAAAACGTTAAAGTGAGTCATTTGTCCAGTCCAGGTTGGGATAGGGAAACAGGAAAAGAGATTTTTGGACAGTAGAGACAAGACCAGACCAAGAGCAGGTACACAGAGTGCATTCCAGTGTCCAGGGAGAAGCTGTGTACCAGGCTAAGAGGAACCTCCAAACCTATCCCGTGGAAACACCATGCCCATAATGAGGTACTTCAATGGGGACAGAAATGAACTAGAAGCTTTACTAACTGCTACCTATAGATCCGTGACATTATGAGAAGGGGATTTACACAGGTGAGTAGCATTCAAGATTGAGAAACCCTGGGCTGGGTGGGAGAAAGGAGGCAGTACAAAAGCCAGTAGCAATAATAGCATAGCTCAGACCTCAAACTCAGAACAGGGTCTCACAGTTAAAAGAAATAACCAAGGCAGAAATCTTAGACCAAAGAGGACCATAACTTAGGCTCAAGCAAAAGGGCTTTTCTTCTGGTTGATAGAGACAGAAGCCAGTAGTACACTCTACCATTGTCCAGACACAAACTCAGTTAAGAAACTTTCAGAGTTCAGTCCAAAGGGCGGGGAAGAGGATAGATTTTGCCCTGGATTAGACCACTTTGGTAGCACAGAAAGCTGACATGTCATTAATTTGTCCCTATGATCTTGGAATATAAAACACTCCATACCCAAGAAAGCAGCAACAGGACCAACTCAGACCTTTCCTCCAGAAATATCACAGAGCTCAACCCTAACCTCAAGTCCACAGTCAGGAAGTAGGCTTGAAAATGGACAAACAACAATAACAATAACAAAAAGAACCAGACTATAATAAGTTATTATGATGGAAAGGATTGCTCAAGACACAAAAGCAGAGGAGAACAACTCCAAAACATCTATGAACAAAACCTCAGAGAAGAACACAGCTTGGGCACAAATTCCTGGAAGAGATGAAACAAGAGATAAAAAATTTTTAATGTTAATATATGGAATGAGAGCACTTGAGAAAAAATCTGGAAAAATGAGAAATATGGAAGAAAGGATTAGAAAAAGAATTAACAGCTTGGCAGAAGAGGTAAAAAAAAAATTGCCCAATAAACAAATTCCTTGAAATGTGAGTAGACTAGATAGAAGTCAATGAATGTAAGAGACAATGACAAATATTAAAACAAACTCACAAGAATAAAAAAGGGAGAAGAAAATATAAAGTATCTTATACTAAAAACAACTTACCTTGAAAACATTCTGAGGAAAAAAATTTAAGAATCAGTTGACTATCTATCTGAATGCCACAACCAAAAGAGAACCTCGACATAATATCCTTTAAATTATATTTTATTTCCCCCACCAATTACATGTTAAATAATTTTTAACATTTAAATAAATTTTGAGTTTCAAACTCTATCCCTCTCTCCTTTCTCCCCTTCCTGAGACAGTAAGCAATCAAATAGAGGTTATACATGTGCAATTTTGTAAAACATTTTCGTATTAGTCATTTTGTAAAAGATTTGAAGGAAAAAAGAGAAAGAAATAAAGGGAAAAATAACATGCTTCAGTCTATATTCAATCAATATCAGTTTTTTTTTTTTCTGTGGAGGCAGATAGTATGCTTCATCATTAGTCCTTTGGGATTGTCTTAGATCAGTGTATTACTGAGAATGGCTGTCATTCACAGCTCTTCATCAAACAATATTGCTGTTACTGGGTACAAAATTTTCCTGGTTCTGTTTACTTCACTATGTACCAATTCATGTAAGTCTTTCCAGGTTTTTCCTGAACTCGTCCTGATTGTCATTTTGCCATAATAATATTCCGTTACAATCACATACTACAGCTTCTTTAGCAATCCGCAATTGCTGAACATCTCTTTGATTTCCAATTCTTAACCACCACAAAAGAGTTACTATAAATATTTTTTTTTACAAACAGATCATTTCCCCTTTTTTTTCAATGTCTTTGGAATATAGATTTACCAGTGATGGCGTTCGAACAAAAGATATGCACAGTTTTATAGCTTTGTGGGCATTAGACTGAAGTTTTTAAATTCAGTGAAAGCTGAGAGGGAACTAATAGGTCTGTTAAAAGTACAATATAAAGGAGTTATGCTGATCAGAGTTGGAGACCAACAGGCCACAGTCCAAAACCAGATAGGTTGTGATTTCAAAGACCTGTCTCCAACTCAAAGGTTTTCTATAGAAGGAGCAGAGGGTAGGCAAATTTTTACCACTAAACTTGAGAGAAGTTTAAACAGTATCCTACTGGAGCCACTAGAGGAGTGACTGTTGAGGGCATGATGCAATGGAGCTCATACCTATACCTTCTCTATAGCAAAATTCAATCTGTCTGGTTTTTTTTTCTCCAAAAATGTCCTATTGCATGATTTAGATGCTCAGGATGAACAATGTTCTTTGGCTTTTTTTTTTTTTTTTTTTTTTTTGGTGGTTAAGATGGAGAATGGTGAGTTCCTGCCTTCATAAAGATGAATTTCTGTTTCAGTCTCTTGAAGTCCTCTGTTGGGAAAATGTTAGAGAAAGTGTGGAATTCTTAGAAGAAAATCATATGGCAAATAGAATCTGTGCACTATCACTATTATCACTACCCTACCACCACCCTTATGATCTACCATAAGCTATGATCTGCACAGGAGGGTAATTAGATTCTGCCTCCTGGATGAAAAACAAATTCCACAATGGTGATAGAATATAGCTATAGGGTTTTCTCCACCATACAACTAAATGACTATGGATATATAAACTAGTGAAACTCAGCAGGAGTTTGAGATAGTAGTTGTGGTTAAAATACAAACACCAGTGATACAGAGACAGTTATCCTGCTAGGTGGGCCAAAGGCCAAGGCACTCTCTCTCCAAGGACCTTTACATGTGATCTGTGAAACACAAGGCTGATAAGAAAACTATTGATTGCCAACCTATGGAGATGCCGATGAAATTCTATGCTGAAATTTAGCAGTAGTAGAAGCCCTTCAGCATCATCTAAAACTAAGTTATTCCTTAAAGCCCTTTCCATATCTGGAAATAAGATGTGGTAAATACTGGCAGCCAGAAGGCATCTAGTGGAACTACTGGAACTTCTCCCAATTTCTATGAGAAGTTGTAGATAATAAGGAAAGGGATATCATGAGCTCTTAGGAATCTGTCTCTTTATGGGTTTTTTTCTAACCCTTGATGCTAGTTATTGTGGATGAGGCTGATTAGAAATTCTTAGAGTTACCCAAGTCATCTGGCATAGAGGGCATCAAACAATATTAGGTCTCCAGGGGAAAGAAAGATATTTCTTCTCTAATGATGGAACTGAAGGAAGGTAGAATATTTTGCGGTACTATCTTCCTTATAATTTCCTGCGGTCAATGAAGAAGATAGATGGCACCTATCAATTTATAGTTGACTAGGGAAGGTGAATTAAAGTCATTGTGCTCATTACTTTAGTGTCCCTGATCTCATTAATGTGATGGACCGAGTAGCCCAAGATAGGTATGGCATTGTCAACCTTGCCAGTGCTCTTCTCTCTATTACTGTAGCTGAGATTAGTCGGGAGCAGTTCACTTTCAATGATAGCTTCACCATCCTTCCCTAGGCTATTGGAAATACCCCCCCTTCCTTTTCAGCCACATTCTGATAGGTAGAGACCTAAAAGAAGTTTCCTTTCCTGAAGCCATTGAAGTTCACCATGACAGTTATGACCTGATATTGACTTCCCTTCCAATTCATTCAGAAAACTCTTTTTGTATTTCTTAATGTGTTTTTCTTCTTAATATAATAGAACTTTCTTACTTCTATTATTCAACCCTTATTTTCTGTGATTACATCTACTGAACTAGAGATGGGAACAAATCCCTCCACTACCTACCTACTACAAACAGAGCTTTAGATATGCATAATAAGGACAATTAAGCTTATGTTTTTAAGAATTATTGATTATTTTTCTTCAGCTTATGGTTCTACTTTTTAAATTAATTTTATAATTATACATTTTTGACAGTATATATGCATGAGTAATTTTTTTATAACATTATCCCTTGTATTCATTTTTCCAGATTTTCCCTTCCCTCCCTCTACTCCATCCCCTTGATGACAGGCAATCTCATACATTTTACATGTGTTACAGTATAACCTAGATACAATATATGTGTGTAAATCCCATTTTCTTGTTGCACATTATGTATTGGATTCTGAAGGTGTAAGTAACCTGGGTAGATAGACAGTAGTGCTAATATTTTACATTCACTTCCCAGTGTTCCTTCTCTGGGTATAGTTATTTCTGTCCATCATTGATCAACTGGAAGTGAATTGGATCTTCTTTATGAAGATATCCACTTCAATCAGAATACATCCTCATACAGTATTATTGTTGAAGTGTATAGTGATCTTCTGGTTCTGCTCATTTCACTCAGCATCAGTTCATGTAAGTCTCTCCAAACCTCTCTGTATTCATCCTGCTGGTCATTCCTTACAGAGCAATAATATTCCATAGCCTTCATATATATGGTTCTATTTTTTATAAATAATAGCATAAAAGCTGGGAAGAGACCTTATAGATCTTTCAGGAATAGGAAGATGATAATCTCATTGTATTATGTCCTCATCAGATCTCAAATGGAATATTATGTTCAATTCTGGCAATGTGGCCGAAGAAGGACATTGATAAGCTGTATAATGAGTAGAGTGGAGGCATCTAGGATAGTGAAGACCTTTGAGTTCACATCATATGAGGATCAGTTGAAAGAATTGCATATATTTAGCTTGGAAAAGAGAAGAATTGAGAGAGGATATGATAGCTGTTTTCAAACATTTAAAGGGTTAAAATGAAGAGCAAAGATTACAACTGTTCTCTTTGGCCCCAGAAGGCAAAACCAGGAGTATTGGTTTGCATTTGTAATGAAAGTAATTTAAGATATACATATAGGTAGATAGTTAGATATAGATACATGAATATAGATAGATAGCTATAGGTACATACATATATATATGTATATATATTTCACCTCAAGATATATAGGGTGTGTGTGTGTATGTATGTGTGCATGTGTGCATGTGCATGTGTGTGATTGTGTTTGTACAGACACATATTTTTTCACCTTAAGGATTGGGGCTGTTCTTGAGCTACCTCAAGAGGTAGCATCCGTGTTGGAGATCTTCAAGCAGAGGCTGGATGATCATTAGCTCAGCCTGTTAGAGTGGAGATTGGCTTTCAGGGACTAGATAGCTACATATCCAATTCTTAAATTCTGTGGTTTGGTAATTTTATGATCTACTCCAACTATTGTTTTATAGATGAAGATACTCTGGTCTAGAGAAATTAAGTTATTTGTCTAAGGGTCACATAACTAGCAAATGGTAGAACTAAAAAACATGCTTTATTTATTATCCACTTATTTTATTTTGACTCATAAATGCCTCCATGCCCACCTACCATCACACACACCCCTATTTAATTTATTGAATCAGTTCTCATCTGACAAAGTTCAGAAATATTTGCGACATTTCTGCCCTTCATAGAAAACAACAGAATAGAATGTTTGAAATAAATGCCATGCAGTGTCTTGGAATGTAGAAGAGTTGAGCAGTTATCTACCCTTGAGATACCATTGGTTTTCTTCAAGAATGAAGGACAAACAACAACAACAACTTGCCAGCTATGTGACCTTGAATAAGTCATTTAAACTCTTTAGGTCTCAGTTTCCTTATCTATAAAGCAAGGAGGTTAGATTAGTTTCTACGGATCTTTCCAGCTTTCAATTTCCTAAAGAAATCAGGATTTTCCTGGAAAATTCAAGTGCCCATTCAAGATTTATTAGAGCTTTTCTAACTCTAAATCTGTGATGAAAGTAGGACTGTCCTGGGAAATTCAAGATCATATAATTGTGGTAGCCAGGAGGAAGGAGGGAAATGGTTAGTAATCTAGAGAAGAAGTTTTCTATAGTTTAGAGAGCATTGGTTTTGTATTCATGGTACATATATGGTATTTGTAGCACAGAAACAATACAATGAAGATTAGCATGGCCCCTGCACAAGGATGACATGCAGATTCATAAAGCATAGCATACATATGATCTTAAAGGTCATTGAACATCCTCATTTTTACATTTGAGGAGACTGAGGCTTAGAGAAGTTAGGTGACTTGCCCAGGATCATACAATTATTAAGTGTCTGAGGAAGGATTTTAACTAAGAGCTTCCTAACTCCAAATCCAGTGCTCTGTCCACTGTATCATGCTGATTCTTCTGCATACTGACTACATGTCCCTCAGGGTAATTATCCCCTCCCCCCTCTCTGGGCCTCAGTTTCCTTGTTTGTTAAATGAGAATTGTTCTAGCGAATCTCAAAGGATTTTTTCAGCTCTGAGCTTGTAGCCTTTGCCTTTTATCTTATCTTGAAACTGAAATGTGCAGCATCCCTGATATTCAAGTTTTCAGGAAGCAATAAGCTTTGTGGGATGTTTTGTGTACAGCTCCTTACCCAAAGGCTCTTCTTAGATTCACAAAGATTATTTAAGAAGTATGGATCCATCCCACAGTAGCCTTATAATTGTTGCTATGAACTCAAAATTATTCCTTGTGTATAAGTTCCTGTACCCTGACCTCTTCTCTTCTCCCCCACCGCCATCCATCCCCCAAAATAATAACACTGCAGAGGCTACAGACAAAAGACCATGTTGCTTAGCAACTAGACTGAAGCTAATCAACACAGCTCTGAATATTAATATTTTACCAAAACATGACTTAATACCAAGGTGGTACAGGGAACAAGGCACTCCCTTCAATACAATAATACAAACCTTTTAAAAAAACTACAATTCATATAGCCTTTTGTGTTTGTGTTTTTAACTAGTGATTTAATCTTATTAATAATAACAATAACGATAATATCACCCAATATTTTTACAGCACTTTAGCATTTAGTTTTATCTTTATAACATTGGTGAGGGAGGTCACCTATATGTTCTCCCTATTTTAGAGGGAG
>NC_133619.1:275390913-275405913 GCF_048593235.1 Sminthopsis crassicaudata | reverse complement strand
GGTTGCTTTTGTTGCTTGTCCTTTGTTGTAGAAGAGGACCAGTGACATCACAAGGATAATGTATTGACATGTGTAAATTGGATTTAAGTAAGGTAAAGCTGCAAAAAGTCCTCAGCCTCACTCTCTCCTCCAGAGTCATCAAAGTCCAGTGACAAGACAAAAGTCAACAGTCATGTTAACTTAGAAAAGAGAAGAATCAGTGAGGCCTTCTTCAATGATTTGAAAGATTGTCTTATGGAAGAGAAATTACATTTGTCCTGTTTAGCCCCTGGTGGGAAGAACCAGGAATAAAGGTAGGAGGTTTCAAAGCATCAAACTTGGGCTTCATATCAAACTTCCTAACAATGAGAGTTGTTGTAAATATTTAACAACCAGCTTTTTAAAAGAGAAACAAAAAAGAAACCCATGACAAACCCTTAAGTTTATGTGTGTTTGTGTGTGTGTTTTGTATTTTTTAAGCATTTTTTTCATTATTTTCTTAATTCTAGACAATGAACAAAAGTGTAAATCAAGCTTTTATTTGTAGTAGTTTCCAAAATATAAATGTTTACACTGAAAATGCAATAATTAATTTCTTTTGAATTGGTTCTCTTACACCCTTGATTTCTCTCCTTTCAAGAAAAGGCTAGGTGATTTGTTATATGTTATAATGGGGATTCATTTGTGGTAGGGATTAGACTAAACAGCCAGACTTCTAACTCTCAAAATTTTGTGATTCAGTTCTTTTATGAAATATTGTTCATTTGTTTTTTTTTTCAGTTGTTTCTGATTCTACTGGAATTTTTTGTTGTTGTTGTTTTACAAAGTTAGAGTGATTTTCCTTCTCCAGCTTATTTTACAGATAAAACTGAGACCAATAAATTGAAAGTAACTTCATATAGCTAATAAGTGTCTGAGGCTGGATTTGAACTCAAGAAGAGTTCTTTTATGAATTACTTTATACTTCAAAACCAGGATAGACAGCAAGAAAAAAAAAAGACATGCAAATGACTAATAGTAGAATTTTTTAGTGGAAGAGAAATTTTGGGAAAAGCCAAATAGTGGAAGGAAATATGGCATACTAGAAAGATCACTAGTCTTAAGTCTAGAGACTTGAGTTTGAATTTTAGTGTTGCCATCCTTGATGCATTTGGATTAGACTACAGAAAGTAACAGACTGAATTCTCTTATACTTTAAGCTTTCTCCTTTATAAAATGAGGGAACAATATGGCTCTATTTACCTCACAAGATTATTGGAAGAAATTGATTTCTAAACCTTAATGTACTATTTTAAAATGAGGTATTAAAATGATGATAAGAGGCAAGATGTAGAGGTCAGAGTGACCTTAGAGATCATCCAGTCTTATGGCCTTTTTGTAGGTATGAGAAAATGGAAGTCTAGGTTGGGGAGATGGACTTGTCCAACTAGTGAACAGCTCAGCCAGGATTCAAATTTAGACCTCCAAATTCAGTATTCTTTCTACCACACCATCTGGTCCTCCCTGTGGCCCCTCAAAAAAAAAAAGCCATGAAAAGCAACCTCCCAGGCTTCCTTGCACATGACACTGAATCTATACTGGGGTATTCTATAATAGGTGTAAAACACTCTAAGTTCATCCAGAGCTGTTTTTCATGCTTGTTTCTTTCTGATCTTCTGATCAGTGCTGCAGTAGTGCAGAAGACAACAGGACAAATTGGGACTCACTCTTCCTTGCTCTCCAGCAGAAATGATGAGCAGTAATGGTGGCTCTCCTAATCCAGAATCCAAAGAAATTGCTTTAATCATCTATTCTGTATGTCAGGCACGTCGTGGCCTTAGTAAAACTGAAGTAGGATTATGGTGTTTAGAGCAAGAAAAGACCTTAGAGACCATCAAAACCAAGCTCATTATTTTACAGGCAAGGAAACTGAGACCCAGGACACAAAGGTAGTAAGTAGCAAAGCCCAGAATTGAACTCAGGTTGTTCCATTTCAGCTTTAGTTTCTTGCAAGATTTAACTGGATCAGAACGTCTTTACCTGGGGTCCATAGAGTTTCTCCCCCCCCCCCCCCCCCCGGGAACCGATGTACTTGAATGGGAAAGAAAAGTCCATCTTTATTTTTATTAACCTCTTTTTTATTTTAATTTTTACTAAATTGTAACTGAAATTGAACAGTCCCTTTAATTTCTTAAAAACAGTGTTCTGAGAAGAGGTTTTTTAGGGATCCATTGCACACAAAAAGTTAAGAATCCCTACAATAGCTGCTAGGTCACTCCACTTGGAAATGAGAATTCATTTTTTTCTATACACTTACTCTTGTTTTGTTCTATCTCTGTGTGTCTGTCTGTCTGTGTCTCTGTCTGTCTATCTATCTATCTCTGTCTCTCTTGCTCTCTCTTTTTCTCTGTCTGTGTGTCTCTCTGTCTCTGTCTGTCTCTGTCTCTCTTGCACACGCAGACTCGAGCACACACACACACACACACACACACACACACACACACACACCCCTCCAGAATATGAACTCCTCTAAGTAAGAACTTGTAGGTTTTTTGTCTTTTTGTCCTCAGCATTGAGCAGAAGGCAAAGCACATAGTAGCTACAGGAAATATACTTGTTAAATTGAATTATATATATATATATATATATATATATATACATACATATATATATATATATACTCAATTATAAATAAAATATGAATTCACATTTGGATACTGAACTCTTTAAATTGTTCTGTGTACTCTTTTAAGTGGGACTACAACATTAGAAAGTTTTCCCCTGTATGTAGATTTGACCCCATTACTTCTGATTACATCACCATGAGACATATTTTTTCCATCCCTATCTTTAAAAAGACCTTTTTGTCCTCTGCTCTGTTCTCCTTCAGATGCTGTTTGTACTAACTTTTGCGCTGACATCTTTAAATCTCCTCAGGCATTCCCTCTGGTCTTTTAATCATTTCTATTGCTCCCTTGAGTGGAGGTCTGAATAGGGCAGGTGAGTGTGAAGGGACACGTGTCTGAGGATATAGAAGTAAGCATGAAGCAAAAGGAAATTCTAAAAAAGGCTTATGTCAAGAGGGCTTACTTCATTTCAGGCACGGGGAAACACACCAGATTGTCAACAACTAGAATTCAATAGCAATTTATTGAGTTGAGATCACTCATCACTCCATCAACAAGCATTTATTAAGCACCTATTGTGTTCCAGGTGCTGTGCTAGATGCTAAAGATGAAATACATGAAATAAAACGATTCATTTTTATGAGGAGCTTATATTCTAATGGAGAAAACAACAGCATGTGTGGAATAAATATAAACAAATACAAAATGGTTAAATATAAGAGCATTAGCAGTTGAGAGAATCAGGAAAACACTTCACAGAGAAGGAAATGTTTGCCCTATGTCTTTGGGGCATCTAAGTGGCAAAGTAGTACACAGAGCACCAAGCCTGGCATCAAAAAGATTCATTTTCCTGAGTTCAAATCCAGCCTCAGATCCTTATGAGCTCTGAATCAATCACTTCACCTATTTGCCTCAGTTTTCTGATCTGTAAAAGGAGCAGGAAAAGGAAATGATAAGCCACTCTAGTATTTTTGCTAAGAAAACTCCAAATGGAGCCATGTAAGACATGACTGGAAAAGATTGAAAAACACTACAATAACTTGATGGGAGGGAGAAATGAAATGCAGTTGAGGAGGAAGTGCATTCCCGGCTTTGTCCAGCCAACAAAGAAGTATGGAGATGGGAAATTAAATGCCATGTGTGAGGAAGAAAGATAAAGTCAATTTGAATGGGTTGCAGATTATGGGAAAGGGAATGGTTTACAATGACACTGGAAAGATATATTGGAGCCAGGATTTGGAGGTTGTTTTTTTAAAAGCTAAACAGAGTTACATTTGATATTAAAGGCAATGGAAATATGCTAAAGTTGTTTGGCTGGAAAGTGTGACATGATCAGATCTGCACTTAAGAGAAATTACTTTGATGGCAATATGAAGACCGTGTGAAATAAGGGAAAAGTTTGGCAGAGGGAACAATTGGGAGGCTGTTGCAATAATCTAGAAAGTATAAAAGTATTAATAGCATCTGCCTTTTGCTATGTAGAACTTCAGGCTCAGACCCTGCTCAGTTTTTTGTTTTTGTTTTTGTTTTTTAATTTTTTATTACTTTTGTAACCCTAAGCAATAACCTCTCTAGGGATCAGGAAAGATGCACAAGATGGTCTTCCTTGTCCATTAAACTCTAAATATATGATCCCCCCATCTATTTTGCTCATGTTTTCCTGCTTTTCTCATTCTAGCCTAATCCTACTCCTCCATGTATACCTGCATTCAGCAGAGTGTGTGACAGTAGGTGCTTAATAAATGCCTGATTCTCAAATCTTGTCTCAAATGCTACCTGTCCCACAAAGTCTTCTCTGACCACCCCAGATTTAATGAACTCTCCACCAAATTCCTAGAATGAATGTCTGGGTACCACTCATTCAGCATTTAAATAATGCCTTCTGTCATTTTTTTTTCAAGTGCATAAGCCTTATGCTTCTGTCCAACTAGCTTATAAGCTTCTGAGGAGCAAGGAAAATGTTTTAGATATGTTTATGCCCTCTCTCTCCCTTCCCCAAAGGGCCAAGTATGTTTTAGGCATTCAATAAATGTGTGTTGATGAACAGATGCCTATGTATGCATAAAACTGTAGCAGGGAAATCATAGCCTTGAAGGCAAAAAAGGCAGATATATTCCTCAGCACTAGTGTAGAGCTCCCTGCAAACAGGGAGCTATCCCAGTGGCACCTGGCACCATTAGTACTAAGCAAAGATTCTGAGTTCTCTTTGAATTATCTCCAATTCTCCTCCTTCCTTCTTCAATCTGCCTGACTTTTTATGCCTCTTGAATCTTTATTATTATAGTTAGTAGCACAGAAGCTATCTGGGATCCATGGGTGTGTGAGAACTAATCAAGAAATGAATCAATAATCTCAGGGGAACAATAATAACATTTCAACATGGGACATGACTGAGAGGTGGCAAATGCAATTTATATACAGATGCCATTGATGACTCTCCTATTTCATATGTGACACTGGAGATACCTTCCCTCACCTCTGGGGCCCTTCAAATTGCTACTCCATATGCCCGCCTCCATTCTAGACAAGCTCCCACTAATGGCTTTACCATTTCCTCTCCCCCCCAGTAAGTCAGAAGACTTATTTAGTTAAAAACAAAGCCATTTAAATTTTTTTTTTGTTTTTCACTCATTTCAGATTCTTCATGATCCCATTTAGGATTTCTTGGCAAAGATACTGGAATAGTTTTCCATTTTTTTCTCTAGTTCATTTTATAGATGAGGTAACTGAGACTAACAGAATTAAGTGAGCTTCCCAGGATTACATAGCCAGGAAGTGTCTGAGGCTGGATTTGAACTCAGAAAGATGACTCCAGGTCCAGTACTCTGTCCACTGTATCACCTACCCTCCCATTTTATAAATAAATAACGTAGTAAGAAATGAAATAATCAAAAATTCCTTCTATAAAACGGAGACACACCCTTCCGCAAATATATACACATCATTGGGAAGAGTTAGCATGTACAAGGAGCTGTAGAGACACTGATACTCTCAGTGACATCATCACACTAATCTCTGGGCCTGTTCTCTAATGTTCATTATTCTTTTCCAGGTCTATAGCCAAGTGTGGCATCTTGTCTTGGCTGCTTGTTACTAAGTGCCACATCTATGCTTGTTCCCATTTTTTATTCTATTCTGGTCTTCTCTACAAAGCACTGTGCTAGATTTTGGAAGAGATACCACATTTAGATAAGACATGGTGCTATGGAACTTGGAATTTAGTAGCATTTATGACCTAGTAGATGTTTCCTGTCCTCACAGAGTTTCCAATTGAATAAAGAGGACAAGACATATGCACAAATAATTATGATACAAAGCTGAATACGATTTAACTGCAAACTTAAGGACTAAGAGATCACTTTCAAACTGATGGTAAAGAGAAAATTTTGTGGAAAAGATGATGACAGAGATGGACCTTGAGTAAAAGGAAAGGATTTCAACAGGGAGAGATGAAAGTGAGGGCATCCATTCTAGACAAGGGGATAGCACAAGCATGGAGGTAGCAGAGTGCAGGATGAGAACAAGAAGGCTTTCCAGTCACTGTGACTGGAATGTAGAGGTTGTGAAAGAGGGATGGCATGAAACATAGTTTCAGAAGGAGGCTTTGGCCATATTATGGAGAAACTTGAATGCTAACTTTTGAAACATCAATATTAAGTCACTATAAATGGAAAGCATGGGGAACAGGATTCTAATATCCCTATATGGAGTGGGAAAATGGTGACATCCAGGGCACAGTATTCTTTGGATTTCTGATACCATTCTAATACTGATCTAGAATTATATCTATCTGTTCTCTTAAATATTATTAGTCTAGGGGATACAATCAAATTTAAGCGATCTGATTGCTTTTTATTACTTGGGGAAATCAGGACCCCAAATTTTATATATAAGGCTTGATCACTTTCCTACCAAATAGTGTTTTTTACAATGAATACATATAGCTCTTAATCAAGAAAACCCATTTACCCAAATCAGTAGCAAAACAGAAATTAGATGAAGTATGTGTAACAAAATATAAAGGGGACAATTCAAAATGAAGGAACACTCACTGGGAGCAAAGTAACTCAGCTAAATCAAGAGAGTCCTGGATCTCACTCAAAGGAAAACTCCCTGAAGTCTCTATTGTAGCAACTGGGGACAGAGATATGACAAAAACTGACAGCTCCTCTCATGTCATCAGAGAGTTTTTTCCTTCAGCAACTGAAATGGGCTTAGCCTCTTCCAGCTTCCCTCTTGAAGCTGGAAGTCAGAAGTGCCCATGGTGACTTCAGGGCCCAAAACCACTCGAAGCTTGGAAGTGACTGAAGCTCTATAGCTCTCAACTACTTTGCCTCCCCCTTCATGCAGAGCATAGCATCCATATTCTCCAATCAGGGGAGAGTTCTATACCAATGAGTTTAAAGATTAAGGTTATAATAATAGTACAAAGACATTTTAATTTCTAATATGGTGAACACTGATAGAAATACCAGAGGTGTGCTGCAGTCAGCTCAAATCAGCTCATAAGAAACAATTGTTAAATTTTCAGTATGAGTATTTACACTTTAGAAGTTGGCAAATATTCAAAACCAGAGCAGATTTATAGTTTTATTTTTTGTCTTGCTCTAATAAAATTATGGAGAACATGTTAGTGATGAAAATTAAACATCAAAGTATTTAATGCATACATGATCTTTCTGTCCTATCTCCCTCATCTGGCTGTTAAATATTCCTACTAGCACACCTCTGAATATAACCTATATAAATAAAACTCATTGGGAGGTCTTCGATAATTTTTAAAAGCATAAAGATCCCAGAGACCAAAAAGCTAGAGAACTGCTGACCTAAATTAAGCTTTAAAAGAAAATAAAGATTTCTATAGATTGAGGTGAGGAGGTTAATTCCATATTGGGAACAGGACAGGGCAGCTTGTGCAAAACAGGTGCAGGAGATACCATGTTGAATTCAGTAAACTGTAATTCAGTTTGCCTGGAGCATAGAACATGTGAAGAGAAGTAATGTCAATTAAGTCTGGAAAGATAGATTGTAACCAGACTGTGACCATAAATGTCAAGCGGAATAGTTTCTACTTAACATGAGAAACATTTGCTAGTAAAAAAAGCATTTGATAAAATCCAACATCCATTCCTACTAAAAATGCTTGAGAGTATAGGAATAAATGGACTATTCCTTAGAATAATCAGGAGCATATATTTACGACCGTCAGTAAGCATAATATGCAATGGAGATAAACTGGAACCTTTCCCAGTAAGATCAGGAGTGAAACAAGGTTGCCCACTATCACCATTACTATTCAATATAGTACTAGAAACGCTAGCCTAGGCAATAAGAGTCAAGAAAGAGAATAAAGGAATAAGAGTAGGTAATGAGGAAATCAAACTGTCACTCTTTGCAGATGGTATGATGGTATACTTAGAAAACCCTAGAGATTCTAATAAAAAGTTATTAGAAATAATTCATAACTTTAGCAAAGTGGCAGGATACAAAATAAATCCACATAAATCCTCATCATTTTTATACATCACCAACAAAATGCAACAGCAAGAGATACAAAGAGAAATTCCATTCCAAACAAATGTTGAGAGTATAAAATATTTGGGAATCCATCTACCAAAGAAAAGTCAGGAATTATATGAGCAAAATTACAAAACACTTGCCACAAAAATAAAGTCAGATTTAAATAATTGGAAAGACATCCAGTGCTCATGGATAGGCCGAGCGAATATAATAAAGATGACAATACTCCCCAAACTAATCTATTTATTTAGTGCTATACCAATCAGACTCCTAAGAAACTATTTTAGTGACCTAGAAAAAAATAACAACAAAGTTCATATGGAAGAATAAAAGGTCGAGAATTGCAAGGAAACTAATGAAAAAAAAGTCAGATGAAGGTGATCTAGGTATACCTGATCTAAAGCTATATTGTATAGCAGCAGTCACCAAAACCATTGGTATTGGCTAAGAAATAGACCAGTCGATCAGTGGAACAGATTAGGTACAAAGGACAAAAAAGGGTACAACTATAGCAATCTAGTGTTTGATAAACCCAAAGATACCAACATTAGGGATAAAAATTCATTATTTGAGAAACATTTGCTAGAAACTAAAGGTTTGCAAGAAGGGGAATGATGTGGTTGGACCTGTGTCTTAGGAAGATTATTTGTGTTTTTTAAAAAATATTTTTATTGAAGCTTTTTATTTTCAAGACATATACATGGATAAATTTTCTTTTTTTAAAATTAATTTTATAATTATAATTTTTGACAGTAATATGCATGAGTAATTTTTTTTACAACATTATCTCTTGTCTTCATTTTTCCAAATTTTCCCCTCCCTCTCTCTACTCCCTCCCCTAGATGACAGGAAATCCCATACATATTAAATGCGTTACAGTATAACCTAGATACAATATATGTGTGTAAATCCAATTTTCTTGTTGCATGGTAAGAATTGGATTTCGAAGGTATAAGTAACCTGGGTAGAAAGACAGTAGTGCAAACAGTTTATGTTCAATTCCCAGTGTTCCTTCTCTGGGTGTAGCTGTTTCTGTCCACCATTAATCAACTGGAAGTGAATTGGATCTTCTTTATGTTGAAGATATCCACTTCAATCAGAATATATCTTCATACAGTATTATTGTTGAAGTGTATAGTGATCTTCTGGTTCTGCTCATTTCACTCAGCATCAGTTCATGTAAGTCTCTCCAAACCTCTCTGTATTCATCCTTGGTTTGAATTTTGACTCTGGTACTGTATAATCTTGAATAGATCATTTAACTTTTTTAAGCCACAGTTTCTCCTTTAGTAAAATGAGGATACTAGATCAACATCTCCAGACTTTTAAAAATCATGTACCCCTCTTTATAAAATATAAATAAAATAAAATAAAATAAAGCACTCTTTGTATGTTCATTTAAATTATATGTGTGAAACCTGGCAAAGATCTTTGCTTAAAAAGCCCTTCAAGGTCTCCTACTGCATTCAGGACCATTTCTAGTCATTCTGTTTTATATCTGACCACTGATCCCAGGTGGTTCTGGGGGAGAAAGTGAGACAGGTGACCTTGCACAGCCCTCCCTCACTTAAATCCAATTCACCTGCATGTCATGGTATTACTTTCTTGATGTTGTGGTTCTCTTTCAGAATGAAGGACAAACAATAGGAACAGAAACAAGTGTGATGTTGGATGAATAATTACATAATATATACTATAAAATCTATGCAAAAAGAATTTTAAAAATGTGAGAAAGATAACCTAATATTTTTTCTAGTATTAATAAAGAACCACTTGTGATTGTTCAGTTGTGTCCAACAATTTGTGGCTTCATTTGGGGTTTTCTTAGCAAAGACACTGGAGTGGGTTTCCCATTTCTTTCTCTATTGGGTTCCCAGTTTACAGATGAGAAACTGAGGAAAATAGGAGTTAAGTTACTTGCTCAGGGCCACATAGCTAGTAAGTATCTGAGGCCAGATTTGAAGCCAGATTTTCCTGATTCTAAACCCAGCGCTTTATCCACTGTACTGTATAGTGGATTGAAGAGCATAAAAGCATGGTCTTATCACGGTGAAGGCATAGTTGAGATTATATGTATGTAGCAGATCTCATCAGAATGACTTTATGATTTTCTTCATCTCTGTATGGTACCATGAGGATTGAAGGCAGCAGATGGTGGGAATAATCCAATGCTGAGCCTTGGCAGAGCAAGATCAGAAATAGGATCAGAGGATAAAGGACTCAGGAGAAAACAGAAGAGAATTAAATAGTTGCACTTGCAGTCAAGAGAAGGACATGTAGAGAATATAGCCAGTGCAGTGGTGATGGCCTGGGAAAGAACTAAGGAGGTAAGGGGATTACAAATAATGATGAGGATGAAAGACAGGTTTAGTCACAAGGAAGAGGAAAAGATGGAATGGCAAAGAATTATGATCAGAAAGGAGAATTGAAGAGTTCATGAACATGGAAATGGAAATTTGTGGGTGGTGACAAGATCAAGGGTATGATCATTTCTGTGTATTTGAAGTGATAATGACAAGTGGGTAATGGAAAATTAGTAAATTGAGGCATTATAAAGTTAGGATGCTTAGAGAAGCTTCATTTATATGTTAAAGTCCCCTAGTATTAGGATAGGAATTGGGAAAGAGAAAAAGACTATGAGCCAGGTACTGAACCCAATGAAAGGAAAAATAGTGTCTTGGTGCCTGGTAGAAAACCAGGTGTGACTCTCTTAGCAAAGAAAAAGGGGCAGATGGAGATGTGGAGGTAAAAACAGCAATATTTTACAGATGATTAGATGTGTAAAGAGGAGAATGAGATATTGATGATGATAGTTAAACATGAGTGGAAAGATACTGATACCCTCAGTCAAAATAGGGAAGTTTACAACAAGGTTAAAGGTTTTTTTTGATGAAGGAAGGAAGAAAGACAGTTTAGTGAGATGTATGATATATCACAACACATCTAGGCATGTTTACCCTTTGTGATTCAGTGTCCTACCAAAACTGAAAAGGGGAGAGGGAGAGGAGTTCTGTTTTGTGTAGTCATTGTACTAGAATCCACTGAACGATGATTGTTCTAGCTTTTACGTGATGGGGAGAAGAGTAGGAATATTAGGAATAAAATGAGAAAGACACTTTCATAGCTACTGCTCAGGTTTAAATTATAAAGTGTGTGTGTGTGTGTGTGTGTGTGTGTGTGTGTGTGTGTGTAGTGGTTAAATTAGAACTAATGAAAGAGCCAGTTCAGAAAGAAGGTTGAGGGTTTGCATAAAAAAGAGAGTTGTCTCCAAATGGTTGAATTGGAGACAGTTAGCTCTAGCTGGGATGGAGGGAGAAATCTCCAATTTCATACCCTTAAGTTAGTTGATTGTATACTCCTTGGAGTTGGGCCATTGTCCCCTTGGAATTAGGCCATTAACCTCTCCGCAGCCGCCCCTCCCCATAGATCCAGCCCCAGTTTTGAAGAACACTAAACTAGATGATCCCTCAAATCTCTCCAGCTGTAAAATGTATAGCACAAGAAATTAAAAGGGGAAAGATCCCTCCTCCATGGTTTTCTTCTTTTGAGGGTATGAATTTTGGTTTTTATTTACTTCATTTTTCCTCATTTTATCCCCCCTTCATACCATCTCACCTCCAGACTTTTAATTACCTCCAAACTACTTTGAAACCATTTTGAAAATGATAAGCTCAGTGGACCTGTTACCATGATAAATGTGCAATTAAGACCACAGGAGCAATTACACAGTTCCAGATTTTCCATTTTTGGCCTTAGCTACACTATGTCCCCACATTTGTTTCCCTTTTCACCTATCACAGCAATGACTTAGTGGCTTATGCGGAAGCCTGATTCCTGTTCCCACCACTGGCTTAGACCCAAAGTAGGTGTGGCCAAATCTAAGAAGTAATACACCAGCTGCAACTCCTATAGTCAGAATAAGTTCTTGTGAGGCTAGTTAATCCTGTTATCCCCGAAGTTCCTGTCGTATAAAGTGACTTGTCCCCCAGGAGAAAAAAGATTTTTAAGTTAAAGAAAAAAATTGATTCTGGTTTATTGGCTAAGTTGCCCATTGCAAAACTATTTACAAGAAGTTATGGGGAGTATTCTCTGTCATGGAAAAGCTCTGAAAATAAATCCCATTAGAGGGGATATAATAAATTACAATACCAACATTTGGGGAAGAAAAATGCATGCATTCAGAGTGAAAAATGTGTGTAATGTAGGAAAGAGACAGGCTCCACTTTTGGAACAGTCTCCACCAAGAAATCAGGCCTTGGGAAGAAGGCATCTTTGCCAGGGAGTAAGGCCAGTATTCCATTTCTCACAAATTCCTAATGGAAGTAATTAAAATAGTATGGAGAGGGTAAGAGAGAGTGATAGTTGTTTGTTGTCTTTTGTTCTTGAAGAGGACCAAAATGGCATCACTATGTCTAACTGTGGTTGATCAGACTTCAGAGCTCTGAGGGCTCTACCATGGGTCATGCACAAATATCAGTGGAACTCAAACTTTTAAATAGGGGGCCAGTTCACTGTCCCTCAGAGTGTGGGAGGGCCGGACTATAGTAAAAACAAAATCTCACACTCTGTTTCTGCCCTTCAGCCCATTTGCCATAACCCAGTAGGCTGCATAAACTTCCTCAGTGGGCCACATCTGACCCGTGGGCTGTAGTTTGAGAACCCTTGGTCTATGTGAACATTTGGAGTAGAACTGTTATTAAATTTGTGCATCTCATGTTATTTTGAGCTACTGCAATTATGCTTTACTTATAGAGCACAGAACTCTCTTTGATGCAAATCCAAGTCATACAAACAATTCCTAAGTTCTTCAGAGAGACCTTGAGAGTGTCCTTGTATAGCTTCTTCTGACCACTACAGGAATGCCCTACTTGTATGAGTTCTTCATAAAAATTGTCTTTTAGGCAAGTGACATTCAAACATCCTGCTTATCAGAGTTGTGCTCTCTCCAGCAGAGTTGGAATGCTTGGCAGTTCAGTTCAAGAAAGAACCTAAGTGTTCAGTTCCTTATCCTGCCAGGTGATCTTCAGAATCCTTCTAAGACAATTCATATGAAAGCAATTCAATTTCCTCATGGCACTGGTAGACTGTCCAGTTTTTACAGGCATCAACAATGAGGTTATCACAAAAGCTCTGTAGACTTTCTATCTGATAGGCAGTCTAATGCCTTTTTTCTCCCACATTTTCCTTTGGAGTCTCTCAAACACTTAGCTACTCTGGAACTGCCTATATCAACCTTATCACCTATGTGGACTTTCCTGGAAAGTATATTGCCAAGGTAAGTAACCACAGAACTCGAATTTTCTTCATTTGATCTAACTGATGATTCCACATATGGACATTGCAGTGTTGGCTGATGGAGCATTTGTGTTTTCTTGGTGTTAATTGTTAGGCCAAAATTAGCACAAGCAGCAAAGAATTGATCCATAGCAGGAAACGACTCCATGGTTCATCTGTTAAAATGCACTGAGAATTCTTCATTGAAATAACCTAAGAAAAGATTGATAATCCAGTATAATAAAGACCATTCTCTAGAACATGTCTAGTATTGCTCTTCCTGGTTGCATTAACCAAGGGGGAATTTTGAAGCTCACTTCCAGCTGCATGTGATTCAAAACTAAAGATACTTTGAGAGGACAAAAAAAAATCCCCTTATTGGATCTAGAGCCAAGACTTAATGACTCCATAGGGATTTAAAAGGAATCAACCCAACCCTCAGCTCTCTTTCTTTCTAGCTATGAATCATCTCGGGATTTTCTTAACCTGCATCTCCAGAAGGGGATGGAGGAAGGGGAGGCTTGCCCTAGCAGCTCTTGCCTTTACTGCCAAGCAGCCATGATCACATAGCATTTTATATGAAGCATATATTCTGTGGTGACAATTCAAATAGAGGCTTAGTTTTGCCATCTTTTTCAAAAGCAGTTGTTGGGCAGTTTTCACCTATCACAAATCAATCTCTGAAGAGTTACTCACTTGCTTTAAGATCAGGAAGGTACAAACACACACACACACACACACACACACACGCAGACCAAACCCTAGGTCCTGGTTTACCTAGTCAGAGCAAGTACTTTAGATGCCATGTGCACCATACCGCATAAATGTTGGGGAGAAAAATGAGGCAAACCTTCACTTTCCTTACCTACCTCTGGAGAAGCACCTTGAAAAAAAAGCCTAATATGATTTGTACCTAGAAAGGTGTGGTGGATACTCTCCAAACATTCCAAACTATAGTAAAAAAAAAAGGCCCATTTGAGACTCAGTTATCATTATCTCTAAAATGTCTCTCCAGCCCACACTATTTGGTTATCTAAGCTTTGCTTGCCTTCCCATTGCTTTCCTAATCTCCTAGTTTCCAGGATAACTACACTTTCAATTGCTCTTTCCTATGACCCACTCCTATGTCCATTTTGTCCCTCTCTTGGATAATTTTTACTCTTACAATATTTTCCCCCAGTTACATGTAAAACAATTTTTTAAATTTGTATAAAAATTTTTAAATTCCAAATTCTCTCCCTTCTTCCCTTCCTATCCCATCCCCCTTATTGAGAAAACACATGTGAGTTATATAAAATATTTCTATAAAAGTCATGTTGTGAAAGAAAACATAGATTTCCCCTCCTCCCTAATTTTTTTTTTCCTCAAGAAAAATAAAGTTTCTAAAAGTATGCTTCGTTCTGTATTCAGACACAATTCTTTCTCTAGGTATGGACAACATTTTTCATCATAAGTCCTTCAGAGTTGTCTTGTTGTCCCTCTCTTTCAGCATTTCAATATATCATGTCTTTTCTCTTTAATCAGATAGCACAGAAAATAGAACAATGAATCCTGAACCTGGAATTAGAAAGTTGTTGTTCAGTCATGTCTGACCACTTTGGGGATTTTTCTGACAAAGATA
>NC_133619.1:274205913-274328413 GCF_048593235.1 Sminthopsis crassicaudata | reverse complement strand
AGATGAGAGGCATGGGCTAGATGATGATTCAGTTACATGTATATGAAATTAGTTGAATGGTGAGGTCCCTCAAGACACAGTTAGATGATAATATAGAAATAATTCTCTATAAGGTGTTTCAGGGATCAGTACCTGGTACTGTAGGCTTTAACATTTTTTATCCATGAGTTTAAATAAAAGAATAAATAACATTGATGACAGGGTCAGGATCCAAAAGACTTTGAATGGTGAGAATGCTAAACTGAATCTAATAAGATGAATTTAATCGAAATAAATTTGAAACCTTATTGTTAAGTTTTAAAAAAATTTTTCTAAGTACAAAACAGGGAAAAAGCTACCAAATTGGAGTTCATGTGAAAAAAAAAAATCCCAGATTTTTAGTCAATTTCTAGCTCAGTAGAGGTCAGCAATGTGTTATGGTAGTCAAAAGAGCAAATGTAACCTTAGGTTGCACACACATCCAAGGTTATTGAGATGAGAATACCTTAGAACTCTGCCCTGGTCTAGCATATATCCAGATTAATATGTCCAAATTTGGATGTCACATTTTAGGAAGCACATTGATAAATTAGAAAGAATTAAGAAGATAGTAAAAGGCTTGGAGATCAAGTTATATGGAAATTGGTTAAAGGAACTGGAGATATTTAATACAAAAAAGAAAAAAGAGAGACATGGCATAAAACTAGTTGAATATAATTGTGGAAATGAGAATAAACTTGTCTTGCCTGACCCAGAGAGCAGAACTAGTAGCAATGTGTAGAAGTTGTGAAAAGGCAAATTAAAGCTTGATCTGAGCTTGATCACCAGGAACTAGAGCAGCCCTAAAGTGGAATGGCCTTTAAAGTCATTGGATTCGCCTTCAATAAAAATCTTCAAATAAGTCTGGTTGGCTGCTTATCAAGTATGTTGCTTAACCTTTTTTTTGTATCATGACAATCTAATGAAGCTTATTTTTCCCATAATAATGTTCTTAAATGCAAAGGTTGAAATACATAGAACTGCAAAGAAAATTGGTTGTTTTACTCTGATGTTTGTATCTCTATTGAATAGTTAAAGGTTTTAACTTTCCCCATTTCATCTTTGAGAGGAACTGCAAAAATACTGAGCCAGAAGAGAAATATAATCCCAGTCCCAAAAGTCATTAGTATGGAATTCTCTCCTTATTGGTGGAGAACAATGTCCTGTACTTGTGTGAGGGGCAGAGTAGAGTAAAGTTGTCAAGACCAAGAGAGCAAAGAGTTGATTGGGGTTTTCTTCAAACTTTGAATCATTTCCAGTCACTTCAAGCTTCTGGCTAATAGCTTTGAGAGAGAAGATAGAAGAGCCCATCCCCACTTCATATTGCTGAAGGAAAGATTCTGAAAAGAAGACAACATGAGAAGAGCTAGCACTCTCCATCAAGTCCCGATCTCCACTTTGCTACACTAATGATTGTGGGAAGTTTTCACTTGGGTGTGAAATAAGATTCTCTCTCTTGGTTGCCTTCAATTACTTAATTCCCAATCAGAGAACTTCTTCATTCTATATTATTTACATACACATTCTGTGGTGTCTATTTTGCTACAATTTGGGAAAATGGGTTTCTTTGCTATTCATGATGTAAATTCATTAGAGAACTGGCTTTTGGTGGGAAAGGGGTCAAGGCTTAGAAACAGAGCATTGAGCTCTCCTTTCAATAATAATGACACTTATCAAAGTTAGATGGAACCCAGTCATATTCTCCTAGACATATTTAGGGAAGCAGATAGATAACTAGTCAAGTGCCTCCTCTTTCTGAGGAGAGCAAAGTAGAAGCCTCTGGCCCCAATTTCTCTTTTTTGGCAGGAATGAAAGCCTTGCTTGAAGAAAGGTGATAGAAGAAGAGGCTAGAAATGTCTGTTCTATCTCCTTTTGAACCACACAATAACAACAATCCCCACCCCATGCTACATGTGGAGGAGAAGGCCTTGTAAGAAAAAAAAAAAAAAAAAAGTAAAAAAACCCTATTAATCCTGTTCCAGTCCTGAAATTTTGTGATTTTCTGAAATATTTGGGAGTTCCTAAATCTATAATGAGGATTGCAATAAAAATATGACAGAAGTAGGAAGAGCTAAGTGGATGGAAAAGGAAATTTAGTGTTCATGGTTGGATGGGATCAATAGTAAAAAAATAAATTCATTTGCATATGTAGTGTAATGAGACTCAAAATACCAATGGATTTCTTCATATACTGGATAAAGTCATAATGAAATTTATATGGAAAGGCAAATGAGCAAAAATATAAAGAAGATATACAATAGGAAAACATGATGAAGATTGATGTACATTCTTTGCAATTAAAACTGATGGTGGGGAAATATTTTTTAAAAATTGACGGAACAATAGAATGCTCAATATCTCACCAAATTATTCAAAAATGTTAATTGATAAGTCTAAAGCCAATAAAAACTAGAAGTATTTACTACTTGATGAATGAACTTGTTAAAAAGTTGTTAGCAATATGGTAAGAAAGACATTTTATACTATACAGTTGGATGATCGATATAGAAATTAAAAATGAATTATTATCAAGATTAGAACATAGAATAAATATTAAATTTTTAAGGAATACTTTTTATCCATTAAGCAATGAAAGAAATGATTAAGACAAGGAGGATGCATTCTATTACATAATTTTTTTCATGCTAAACAACAAAATCCTATGTAATCAAAAGAAAAGAAAAATAACAGATTTGGTATGTTTACAGTATATATAATAGATTAAAATTATATCTAAACAGTAAATAACATAACAAAGAAGATAATGATGAATTCGATATAGAAGAGAACCCTGTGCTCTCCAAAAAGCAAATGAGAATCTGTCAATCTTAAAGGTATTGAAATAATGAGTGTTTACCAACAGAAGGAGAGTCTGTTCTTTCCCCAACTTTCTCTCTTGGTACCTATCTATTAACAGACACTGTAACTAACATTTTAAATTTTTACTGTATACTCAAATATAAAAAACCTGAACTAAAGAAAAAAAAAAAAAAAACAACCCAAAACATTTTAATTGATAGTGTCAAACCTCTATTTAAAAAGAAGTCCTTTGCTCCCTTTATGGAGCTCTAATGAAGTCTTCCTGAAGTGTAGTTTGTACTGGACTCTGGGAGCTTATCTTTTTTGTTTGTTTGTTTTTTTTTTTGTAGAGCCCTACTTTTTCTCAGTATCTTTCTCTGAGCATGATGTAAAAGCTACTATCAGTTACTGTTGCTCTAGGGATGCTGGTACTAGTAGACAATTACTTATTGAGCTGATAGGACTTCCAAGTTTCTGACCTTTCAAAGTTCACAAATTCAATTCTATCTCTGAATAATGGGTTGCCTTTTCTTTGTAGATCTTCTGTTTGCCCTGGGCATGTCTCTGTTTCCAACTAGATATTTTTTTCACCTACTAATCTAATCTCTCTAATATGGTGGAACAGAAAGTGGGAAGCATTTTCTGCTCTCCCCCCTGCCATCTTCTCTCAAGTGACTAGAATCCTTAAGTCCTGAATATGGAATTTTCTTCTCCTTGACTATCCTGCTTCTAGTTAATAATAATTAGTTCCCAAGGGACAAAAGGTCAAAGGCTATGAAGAGAATTTATAAAAGAAAAAAATACAAATTGTCAAAAACTACTTGAAAAATGTTTTTCTTATAAACATTTATTAAGTACCTATTACTATTGTAGTGCTATTAAACCTATGTGTAAGGTTGCATGCTAAACACTAGATATACAAATAAGATAGAGATAAATAAATTAAATAAAATTAAGATAAAGAAAGTTCCTGCCCTCAAGGAATTTACAATCTAATTGGGGAAGACTACATAAAGTTTGTGAGTATTTGAGCCATCTAAGTGTCAAGTCCATAGAGCTCTGGGGCTGGAGTAAAGGAAGACTCATCTCACTGAGTTCAAATTTGGCTTCAGACATTTATTAGTCAAGTGACCTTGGGCAAGTCACTTAGCTCTATTGGCCTCAGTTTCTTCATCTGTAAAATAAGCTGAATCACACCCATTACATGGACAAAAACAACCAAAAATCATAAAATTCAGTACTATCTGAACTATATTTAATCATTGCTGAAAGAATTGTAGACTATCAGAATCTTTTTAGAAAGCAATCTATGAAACAAAAGTAGTAATGATTATCTTTTTAACCTGACAATTCATTGTTAGAATATACACTCGTAGAATTCTCAAAAAGAAAAAATGAGAGCAACCTGTTCAAAAATATTTATATCAGTATTCTTCATAACTACAAAAAAATAAAAAACAACCCAAATGTATATAATAAGGCAATGAATAACTACATTATTATGTATTATAACTACATTATAATGTAGTACATTAATAGAAGCAGCTGGAGGATGAAGCAAGAGATTTTTTTTTTCACAATCTAAGGATCTTAAGAAATTGATTATGTGTTAGAAACTGAAAGCTTTTTATTATTAATAATAATAACAATATCCACCAAAACAGCATATTATCTGGGGAGCAAAAAAAAGTGCATCCCACAGATATATAGAGTAACTTACCATCAATTCAGTAATTACTGAACAAGCTGTTCCAAAGTGTCAGAACATTTTACTGTCCTTATTATTTATAGCAAAGCTTTTGACTCAGGCCCAAACTCATGGTGTATTAGTTTAGTAAGAGCACATAAAACAAATCCAAGTACAGTAAGAATGGAGAAGGAAATGGTAAACTATTCCAGTATCTTTGCCAAAAAAATTCCAAATGGGGTCAGAAGGAGTTGAACACAACTGGAAAGCAATTTTTAAAAAGTAAGAATTCTAAAGTGTTTTATGTCTACATAGAAGATGCTTTCTATTGACATCACAATATTTAGAACTATTGATACAAACATCTAAGTGTGGCACTTTTCAGGAAATCTTTTATGGCTCTTCCTACTGTTAATCCATTATCATCTCTCCTAAACAGGACTAAATATGGTTTCAGATTTAAAGATGGAGCCACATTAGAACATCTTATTAATCACTTTATGTACATGGATGATATCCAATTATATGGCTCCATTAGAAAAAAATCCATTAAACAGTTTCTTGGTCTCATGGGATCTTTCTCCAACCATATCAAATGTTACTTTTATATTCGATAAGTGAAACTTTCATAAAGTACACCATGAAAAAATAGATGCCACAGACTTTAATTCTGAATCCTGAGCTCTAATTGAAATAGTGTATGAAAGCAATAATTACAAATCACTTATCTTCTGGGCAAGCATATAAATAGATATATATGTGTGTATATATTTATGTGTATACATGTACATACATATGTACTGTACATATATGGAATATAAAACTATCAAAGAAAAAAGCCATAGCTATGTATGACAACATATATCTTGATATCTTGAAATCTCTAAGGTAATACACGTTTTATTAATCTCATTTTGTTGCTATTATTGTTCAATAGTTTCTTCTTTTTTTTTTTTTTTTTTCTTTTTCTGAGGTTGGGTTTAAGTGACTTGCCCAGGGTCACGCAGCTAGGAAGTGTTAAGTGTCTGAGACCAGATTTGAACTCGGGTCCTCCTGAATTCAGGGCTGGTGCTCTATCCACTGCACCACCTAGCTGCCCCTATTGTGCAATAGTTTCTAACTTTTCATGATTCATTTGAAGTTTTCTTGGCAAAGATACTAGAGTAGTTTTGACATTTCCTTTTCCAGCTCATTTTATATATGAGGTTGTTATGGGCCAGAACTTGAAACAAGGTAGTAATGCTTATGTACTTAGTTCACACCTTTAAAGGAGTTCACACATTAATTCACATATTCACACCTTTAGAGAGAATATATAAGGAGATCTCACAAGCCCACAGAAGGGGGTTGGGCACTTCAAGGAGATTCACAAGTTGAGGAGATTTACAAGTTGGGCAGAAATATAATCAAGAAGCTCTCAGGGCCAGACCCACAAACCCACAGAAACCCACAATCCCACTCTCGGAGGCAGAGTTAGATTCATTCCAACTTCCACCTTCCTGCTGGCTGGAGACATTCAGAAAGAGCTCTCAAGGAGAGAGATAGGCCTCTAAGAAAGCTAACCAGGCCCCAGGAAAAAATTCAAGACTTTGAAGTAAAAAACAAAGGATTTGGACTTTAACTCCTGGTTGCATTTGGGGTTATTACACAGAACTGAAAGGAAGGCTGCCTCCAGAAGCTCCCCAAGAAACCTGTTCCCAGAGAACATTATATCTTTAGAGAAGAGAACATTACAGAAGTATCTGATACAGAAGGAATAAGTGACTTTCCTAGGTTCATACATCTAGTAAGTGTCTGAGGTCAAATTTAAACTCAAGAACATGAGTTTTTCTGACTCTAGGTCCAGCAATTTATCCACTGTGCCCCCTAGCTAACCTCATTTTATAGATGGGGAAACTGAAGCTTAAAGAAATTAAATCACTTGTTCAAGGTTTTGATGCCAGTATTCTTCACAGAACCATGGTTTGTAAACTGTATGAGAGTTTCAAGAGCACCCAATGTACAACATTAAAGTTAAGAAGAACAAGATAGTAAAAGTAGAAGTAAATATTAAAACACTTTAATGAACTACCTCTATGAATGAACTCCCTACTTTAAGGGAGCCTTTTCTTTAACTCTGTGAAAAACCAGTGTGCTCTGCTTTACAGAAACCTAACATGCAAACATTTGGACTTATATGAAAAATACAAATTAAGGAGTGATTATTTGGGTTACAAGAGGACCACAAATTTCATTCAAATAGTAAGTTCCCTTCAAGTACCTAAAGCAGGAATTGACTTGTAAAAATTTAATTTACACCAATTTTTCAAGAGTACCTCAGACATTTCATAATAGATATCCTATATACTTCTCAATCTCAACATGCCTCACACAAAACCATTACTAACTAACTATAGGATATTTCACTCCAGATATTCCATAGACATTTCAAACTTATTGTGTCCCTTGCAGAACTCATCTCTCCTCTCAAATCTAATCCTCTTCTGAACTTACTTACTCTCAGGAGCACCATCACCTTTTCAGATACTCAGATTCAAAACCTTAGTATCATCTCAGTCTTATCCATGTTCTTTCCATCTCCACATCTTTTGCACATGTCCTCTTTTCTGTACTCACATAGCTACCACTAACTAATTCCAGTTCTTATTACTCCATGGTAGTGATAGCGTAATTGCTCTCCCTGTTCAAGAGTCTTCTATTTCTGATACCTCTTCCACACTTCTGTCAAAGCAGTTTTCCTAAAGCACAAATAGAGATTCAGTCAATTCCTGTAATTCCCTCCTGATTCTAAGAATAACTATAAACTCCTTTATTGAATATTAAAATGTATTCACAACCTGGACTTTTCTACCCTTCCAGTCTTCTTATACATTATTCTCCTCAAAGCACTCTACAAGCCAGTGATACTGACCTACTAGCTGTTTCTCATACATGATACTCCTTTCATCTCTGTACCTGGAAAATATTCTTTCTTTCCTCTGCCTCTTGGAATCCCTAGCATCCCTCAAAACTTAGTTCAAACATTGCCTTCTACATCAAGTTTTTCTGATCTCCCGAGTTACTAGTCTTCCCAAATTCCCTTGAATTTGTCTATATTCTATATATGTTTACATGTATATATAAACATTTCCCAGATAGAATTTATGCTCCTTGAGATCGGGAACTAATTCACTTTTATCCTTGTATTCCCAGCACTCACCATCTTGTTTGGCACATAGCAGATACTTAATAAATGCTTGTTAATTGGTTGATTGAATTAAGGAAGACTTGTAAAAATTCCCTACTCTCTACAAGCATGGTGTAGAGAAGAAGCCCTGGACTAAGTAAGCATCGGAAGAGTTGACTTGTGGTTTGAATGCCACCAATTTTTAGCACTGAATAATTTAAGACAAATCACTTAATCACTCTGATCTGATCTTTAAGGTGCCTTCACCTATAACAATATGGAATAATGATTCTTCCCTTGCCTCTTGTCACAGGATCTCTGGGAGGATTTCAATGAGAAAAAGTATATGGAACACTTAAAAAAATTTTTCTTCTATATTATATATTCTTTCTTTTAATTTTTTTTTATTTTGATAATTGTTATTTATTTTCAAAATACATGCAAAAATAGTTTTCAACATTCACCCTTGCAAAACCTTGTGTTCCAAATTTTTCTCCCTCCCTTTCCTCCACCCTTTTCCCCTAAACAGCAAATAAACCAATAAATGTTAAATATATGTAATTCTTCCATATATATTTCCACATTTATCATGCTGTGCAAGAAAAATCCAATCAAAAGGGGAAAAAATGAGAAAGAAAAAAAAAAGCAAGCAAACAACAAAAAAGGTGAAAATACTATGTTGTGATCCACATTTAGTCCCCACAGTCCTTTCTCTGGATGTATAGCTCTCTCCATCACAAGTCTATTGGAATTGGCCTGAATCATCTCATTTTTGAAAAAAATCAAATCCATAACAGTTGGTCCTTATAAAATCTTCTTGTTGCTGTGTACAATGTTCTCTTGATAACCTCACTAAAATCAGCTTGTTAATCCTTTCTTTAAGAGTAATAATATTCCATAACATTCATATACCATAATTTATTCAGCCATTCTCCACTGATGGCATCCACTCAGTTTCCAGTTTCTTGCCACTACAAAAAAGGCTGCCACAAACATTTTTGCACAGAGGGGTCCTTTCCCCTCTTTTATGATCTCTTTGGGATAGACACAGTAGAAATACTGTTGGATCAAAGGGTAGGCACAGTTTGATATAGTCATGGAAGCACTTTGAAAGAAATAAACCCCTATGAAAATGGAAGAAAATAGCATTTATTAGAGTAGGAATGAACCTTGAAAATCATTTATTACCCACTCTTTTAATTTTTTATCTGAGACAGATAAAAGTGAGTATAGTCAAATGACTTGTTTAAGGTCACACAGCTAATTCATGGCAAAGTTAGTAGTAAAATCTAGAATCCCCTGACCTTCACCACACAATTTTTTTTTTTTTTTTTTTTTTTGACAGTACTTGTTTTTGGAAGAACTGGTACATCAAAATGGATTAAGCAAAAGTGGATTAGTAGATATTTAGAAGAGCATTAGGAGTTTCCTGGAGGTTCTGTCAAAAAGGCTGTCATCAGAGAAAAAGGGAATTGAAAGAAGTTACAAGAAATGATTAAGAGTTACAAACCTGCTGGCTTAAGTTGCCTGTGAATTCTCTTGAGATGTAAGTAGACAGTTGCAAATGTGTTCATTTGAACATCAATCCAGTATGGTTTGTGAATTTTATTTTTAATTGCCATGTTTTTCCCTCTGTTATTTCCTACTGGACCAGAAAGGATCACTCTAATGAGATAACTCTAATGACTGATAAACAGTATTTGTTTGGTGACTGTTTCCCTGGGGGACAACCTTAGGGCAGAGAATGTACTCAGTCTTAGAAACTACATTTTAAAGGTGAGCTCTCTCTGGCTTATATCTATCTGGGCCTTTGTCATGTACATTAAATCTTTCAAAGCACAGAATAAATGAGTGAGTCTTTTACATCTTATAAAACCATAACTACTTTATCCTCAATGCGTCCCTCCCTCATCAACACTTCCTTCTTCATCATGTTTAGAGCTAAAGGTTAAAAAAAAAAATCCTGCATCTAAACAAGCATACAGGAAATTAGTAAACTAAAGTATAAGCCATGTTATTTTGCTGCTTTCATTTTCTGTATGCAGAAAAAAAGCCCAACCCATTTACACAAAGCTAAACAGAGAAGAAAATAGAATGAAAACATTCTCATGGAAAGTGCTATTTGATTATCTAAGAGGAGGGAAGGATTTTCAAGACAGGTTGGTTATAAAGTAATTCCTCCAACTCTGTTCTGGGAGGGTGAACTGGAACTGTACTTGGAAAATACATAAATCAGAACATTGAAGCAAAGAACACTATAAATCCAAGGCCAAATTCAATAGAGAGAACAGCTTCTGGGACTAAAATCCACAAAGTTGTACAGGCTGCCTAGTTGCTAAATAAAAGGCTGCATTAAAAGCATTTCTATCCTAGGAGATCTAGTCACTGGACTAGTTTCATTTGAAAAATAGGGGGGGTTGGCATATGCAACTAGACTACACAAGTATCCTGGACAGTCCTGTATTTCAAACTGCCTGTGTCACCTAAGAATAGTGGAATAGTGTGGGGGAAAGCATTGGATTTAGAATCAGAGGGTCCAGATTCATTTCAGTAGCTGCCTCCCTCAGAATTAGGTAGAGAAAAGGGGAGGAGGAGGAGTAACCCAGGCAAGCATTGCAGTTAAGATCTTCTAAGTCTCTATTGCCTTTGAGGTGGCTGAATGCCTCAGTTCTATCTTTAGGCAGAGGTAAAGAGAGCCTTTTATTGTTCCTAAAGATTCACGAAATAACTGATTGGGGTTTGGAAAGAAAATTAGAATTTGTATTCTTATTCATTTTTTAAAAAGAAAGAAATGAAGCTTCATTGATATTTAATCTATACATATTAACACTAGTTTTAATTTGGTCCATATATCAGATGGTTGTGTATTGCTTGTCTAAGAGGTATCTTGAGAGAAGAATGGAAACCTCTCAATATGGAAGTATTGACACTGGCACCCTCAATCATTCATCCAGATTCATTATATTGCAACATTACATGTGTGTGTCCAGAGAAGTAGATTTATAGATTATATTATCTAATTTTAACTAGATTAATCTTCATAAAATGTTGTGATTTAAAGAGCTTCCTTCAAAGAGACCACAGATTGAAGATAACATGAGTATAAAACTGAGTTTGTTTTATGAAGAAAGTTAACTACTCCCTCTTAGATGGCCTCCATCCCCTTATGAAGGTGCAGCTAGGTGATTAGACACAGGGGATAGAGTACCAAGTTCTTCTTGACTATCTTTTTCAATTTTTTTAGTTTTTGTTTTTGTTTTTGTTTTCTGAGGCTGGGGTTAAGTGATTTGCCCAGGGTCACACAGCTAGAAAGTGTTAAGTGTCTGAGACCAGATTTGAACTTGGGTCCTCCTGAATTCAAGGTTGGTGCTCTATCCACTGCGCCACCTAGCTGCCCCTATCTTTTTCAATGAAACCCTAAATAGGATCACAAAGAGTCAGACATGATTGAAATGACTGAACAATAACCCTCATATGGACAGAGTTGTTCTTTCCAATTCTTTTCTTTCTCCCAAGAATGTGATTTTCCCTGATTTGTTGCTTTTACTCTAACCCTCAGGTGCGGTGGAGCCCTTTGAACCTACTTTGGTAAATGGAGCAATAGGAAGGTGACTTTCCTGAGTTTGCTAAGATTTGTCTTCTACTGAAATTACTCCAACTTTTTACTTAGTAAGCTTCCTTTACCTTAATACAACTGCCTACTTCATTCTTTGCCTAAAGGAATCTATGATGATCCAGAGTCTCTTAGCTTAATATTTCCCCCAATACTATTTACTTTTTATCAGTTTTAAGCCTTTGACCAAGGAATCCATCCCAAATGATTTAGAAAAAGAGCTTCCTTCGTGTTCTTTTTGTAACTTCCTTGAGCTTCCTACAAAATCCATATAGACCTCTAATACTTTGGGTAAATCATGATTCATTGTAATATGGGTTTGTAGGAAGACTAAGTAAATAATAATAATATAGGCTCAAAAAAAGCCCCTAAAGATAAACTTCAAAAGAGATACTCTTCCTAGGAGGAAGAAGAGAAAGAAGGGAGAGGGGAAATGTTACCATGGGCCTTTTGGGCAAACAGATACAACTAATCTTTTCAATATAGACTCCATCTGATTTCTACATTGTTCATCCCCTTCTAGCAGCTGTAGCAATGACAATGGTGGCAGCTGATACCCTAGAAGCTCCCCTTTGTTGGAAAATGGAGGGATTCTGTCCTCTCCAAAGCACGTTGGTTACTTTTCATTCTTTTACAAGATCCCTTTCTCCTTCTTCTAAGATGGATGGAAGAGTACTCAGCCTTTTCAAATATAGAAAAAGTGATAAAACAAGGAGAAGTTCACACAAACAGGCAGAAAGGACTTAATAGCCCCTTACAGAGAACAATCTCCAATGTCCTGCTATACTTATTATTTGAGCATATAAGCAGATGATAAGAAAAAGATAGAACACTTCTATTGTTAACTCTTTGTCATTGTACCATGAGGTAAAAATATCAGAGCTTACTAGAAGTTGGCCCAAAATATTTAAAATTCTCAAGGAGATTATAAATTTACCTCTATTCTCATTAATAAAACCCCTTACCTTAAAGGTATATATTGTTTTGGGGTATTAGCTGATGATACTATGAAACTGCCAGAATTAACAAAATATTTAAAACTAAGCTTTTGGGTTTTGTTGCTGGAAACAATGTGCCAACTTTCACAGCTCTTTCAATTTAAGGAAACAGAAATTTTTCAACTTAACTTAAAAAATCTTCTAAAATGGAAGGTTATAGACTTCTAATAGAACATACAGTTTTTGAATGAAGACTGTTTCATCTTTTGCCATTAAATCCCAAGTACTTGTGGTTGTGCTTTACATATAATAGATTATTTATAAACGTTTGAATTGGATCCAATTAAAATCAATTTTTTTCTTATATTTTTTTTGAGGCGATGGGATTAAGTGATTTGCCCAGGATCACACAGCTACTAAGTGTCTGAAGTCAAATTTGAATTCAGTTCCTAATGACTCAAAAGCTAGATTCCACCCCCACCAACCCCCTTCTCTGTTTTCCTTATGTTCTTTTAATAGTATGAAGTACATTTCCTTCACGCACATATTTTTCTCCAAACACAATCATTTATTCTATACAATACCTCCTCTTTATCCTTAGGGGGGAATATATATATATGTATGTATATGTATATAAATCATGAAGTTCTGAGTATTTCAAACACAAATGAAATAAGACACTTTTTCCTTTTTAGGAACACCCAAAGTATTTCTAGTTTCAGCAACAGTCCCAGCCTCTTAAAGTATTCTCTGACTTCATTTTTCCTAACAGCTGTTTTGTTGAATACAAGTCTCAGAGAGGGAAAGTTTTATGAACAAAATCTGGATAGTATCTGATTAGAATCAGCTTGAAGCCTAGTGACTGATAGCCATAAAATCCTTATTAATGACTCCTTTTCTCATAACTGCTCTTGTTTTGTCCCACAGCAGGGAATAAGGAATGCTTGGAAAGCTTGAGAATTATCATCCTTCAATCACTTGACAAGTGCTTTGTTTCCAGGCCTCTGGGCTATCAGTCCTTCTTCACTTATTACAGGCCCCTTGAGTATAAGGCACTGTAATGGGTGCAAAGTGAGATTAAACAGGCAGGGATCCAGCCCTCCAGGAAATTTAAAATGTAAAACTAATAAGGATAAACATAAAAATTCAAGTCAATTCAATAAGCATTTGATTAGTGTCTAACAAGATGAGAGATAAGGGGCTGTCAGATGGTTCAGTAGATATAGAGCTGGCACTGGAGTCAAAAAGATGAATCCAAATTCAGCCTCAGACACTTCTTAGCTGTGTGAACCTAGATAGATCATTTAATCTTTGCCTTAATCCATTGTAGAAGGAAATGACAGACCACTCCAGTTATCTTTGTCAAAGAAGACCCCATAGACAGTATTCATGGGATCACAAAGAGTCCAACACTGAACACTGAAAAACAACAAGGTGAGAAATAAGATGGCCAGGAATGTGAGACAGGCTGATGGTGGTGAACAATACAATCTAAATCAGAATGATCTAGGTGAATACACATCAGAGTGCCCAGCTCTGTTGCTCAAAAGGATCTGATTTCAAATCTAGCCTTGGACATTTATGAACAACATTTATGATTCTGGGCAAGTCATTTAACTTTTGTCTACTTCAGTTTCCTTATTTGTAAAATGGGGATTAATAATAATATCTACTTCCCAGGGTGGTGAGGATCAAATGAGATAATAAATATAATAGAATAAGTGTAATGTAAATATAAACAATTATTATTCAAATCCTACCTCTGATAATTAATACTCTAGTGGATGACCCTGGACAAGTTGTGGATTCCAAGGATCTATCTATTGCATCCATACCTTCCCTTGACCATTTCTCTAGTTTTTTACCTAGTCCCTTCCTGCTCCTCCGCTCCAGTTGTTGGTTTTCTACAAATCACTTTGCAAATATTTATGATTTAGTTATCTCTTGGAGAAAGGAGGTTTTATATGTGTGTGTATGTCTGCCTAATTTATTCATGGTAAGCAATTAACAAATGCTTGTTGAACTAAATATCTACTACAAGTGAAAAAATTCCCACACTGGGACTTCCTTACATACTTAAGAGAATTACAACTATTTTGTGTATGTGCAAAGCCTTACATTAACCCCTAGTAATAACAAGGCAAAAATGAAAAAGATTTAGAAGCATATACAGGGCTATGTAAGTATCAGCCAAGGTGGAGTGGTGAGTTCAAATCCAACCTTCAACACTTATAGTTGTGTGATCCTGGGCAAGTCATTTTACTCTGTTTGCCTCAGTTTCCTCATGTGTAAAATGATTTGGAAAAGGAAATAGCAAACCACTCTGGTATCATTGCCAAGAAAACCCCAAGTGAGGCCATGAAGAATGAGACACAACTGAAAAATAAACAACAAAATGCAGAATATATTGGAGTTACATGGTGGGTAAGTATAGGCAAGCTGAAGCAGATTACCAGTGATGATTTGTGCATAGACACCAGTGCAAAATCCAAGAAAATGTATGACCAGAAAAGGAAGTGGGCCAGTCACACAGTAAAAATGAGTGTAATACAGGCATCCATTAGTAAAGGATCTAGAACCTAGAGGATGACCCACTAGATGACTTTTCTGTGGAGGAATTTTGGGACTGGATTCTCACTGAAATAAGACTGTCATGTCATTTGTCATGGTTTGTTGTTGAGCAAGAAAGATGATTGATCAATGGTGCAATTGAGAAATACTTCTCAATCACTTGTGGATCAGACAGATGAAGAAAAACAAAAAAGAGAGGGGGAAGCCAGGTATGAGGTAAGCAGTGATATAAAGGAAAGGGTAAATTATTTAAGCCTATATTCTGTGAAGCCTCCTCTAATGCCCTCAGGTGAAAGTCATCTCTTCCTCTTCCAATTTCTTTTTTAGACTTGGTCTGGGTTTTGCCTTTACCTTTTAATAATTTACCTTGGATTTTACTGATGTACATAAAGTCTTATTCTCCCTAGTATGTTATAAGCTCTTTTTCATGTTTGTATCAGCCAATGATGTTTAAATAAGCCTTGAATGATAACACATTTTAACTTAGACAAGAAAGAATAAAGCCTTAATGACAGAATTAGAGATAAGGGTACAGGTGGAAGGAGGAGGGAAGGGGACAAAAGGATGTATCCAACTAACAATCTCAGAAATATGAATACAACCAGAGCACAGCTGCTAAGGAGGACAGGTAAGATTCATAATTTAGCCAACCAAGGGGTATCTCTGGGTCTCAGCAGAACAGAGAAAGGAGGTGATCTTGAGAATGGCTGCCCTTGTATCCACAACGAATCCCAAGTGCCCATCCTTTTTTCTTATTACATGTAATGAAAACTAAGTTTTGTCCTTTCACAATAGGGCAACTTAGTGATACAAGTGGGTGTCAAAAGTTGTATGGGAAGAGTCAAGATCTCTACAGGAGTTATCTTTTAGGGAATAATAATAGTAGCACCTACCTTCTCCTTTTCTTTCTCCTCTTATTTTACCAGAGCCAGAGAAATTACATGAAAGACAGATGCTTTCAAGTCAAAAACATTCTGAAAAAAGGGGAAGGGGTATTGAATAGAACAGAGACAAAGAGGCAGCCAAAAAAAAAAACCCAACATAAAATGTGTTAGGGGAATGTTTGGTAATCCAATTTAGTTGGACAGGAAGAAAATTATGTGAGAAGTGTGAGTAACAGCACTGTTGCAAAGACAGATTAGAGTCAGATCATGGAGGACCTTAAATGTCAGTTCTTAACCTTTTTGTGTTTCATGAACTCCTCAGGCAACTGGTGAAACCTCAGAATAATGTTTTAAAATATATATGATAAAACATATAACACTACAAAGGAAATCAAAGATAAGTGGAAAAAAAAGGTGTTACCATATATAATGTTCTCTTGGTAACAGCAATATTGTTTTAAGAACAACTTTGAGCAATCATTTTGACTATTATAAATAACAGATTAAAAATAAAGGACATATGAAGAAAGATATTATCTACATCCAGAGAAACAACTGATAGATACATATGAATATTTTAAAACACACACACACATACACCAACACACACACACACACATATATATACATAGTATCTTATGGTTGCCATCTCTTAGATGGGGTGGGGGACAAGGAAGAAAAAAAGGGGAAAAAAGACATTTACACGATATATTTATTATATATTTAAAAGGAATAGCAAGTTGTGCAAAATAGCTTTGCAGTTTCATGTGCAATCATCTTTTTATTATGCTATGTTGTAAAAGTGCTTTATTCCATAAATTAAAAATAAAACAAATTTTAAAAATAAATGTGTAAATTTTTCTCATTTATGTTCAAGCACTCCCTGAAATCTATCACAGACCCTTTGCAGAGCCATGTGTTATAAACCCCTGGGTGAAGCTGTTTGGACTTCATGAAACTTTCTCTGAACCTCATAGTTGTTAGTATTTTCTTTCTTCTCAAAATTACATTATATTTCTTTAGCTGACTGTGTATCATGTGCCCCAATGGAATGAAAACTCCCTTTGGGCAGTCTTATTTCTTCTATCCTTCTATCCCTCCCAATTGGCACAATACCTTGTACATAGCTGGACTTTGTTAATGTTGGTTGGTGCAATTGAATGAAATAGATTTTGTCCTAAAGGCAGCAAGGAACTGTGAAGCTGAAGCTGAAAATTGAAACCTAAATGTCAAAGACAGGTAGAGATGCTGCTGCTCTAGGGACAATCCTACAGGGGGGGAATTATAGAAAAAGAAAAAGTGAAGACAAAATAGATCACTAATGACTTTATTTGCTTAGAGGATGTACAAACATGAACTATGACACATGGAAATGTTGGCAGTGTGAAGAATCTGGATTTGGAGGTGGAGGACCTTAGTTTGACTTCTTTGTTCTGTGACCTTGGGCAAATCAATTATTAAATTAAAATCAGAGTATTAGACTAGATAACTTTTAAGGTCTCTTCCAACTCTAAATGTATGGTCTTATATTTCAGAGGTTTTTAAAATAAGGTCTGTAAAATTGCTTTAAAAATACTCACACACATATATTGAGAAATATATTATAAAAAAAATTGGTTTCTTTTATTTTTAAAAGATATGTTTTTTATTTTTTAGATTTATTTTTAAAGGGTATGCTTTATTTTAAGAATTTAAAAACCTTATTTTGATAAGGGGTCCATAGGCTTCATCAAACTGAAAACAGCTCATCTCCTTAAAAATGTTTTTTTAAAAAAAAACAAACCATATATATATATATATAAATTAGAACACATGAGCTAAGAAACACATTTGGATCTGATTGCTTCTGTCAATGGTGGTTGTTCAATCATTTCAGTTGTGTCAGACTCTTTGTGACCCTATATGGGATTTTCTTGGCAAAGATATTGGAGTTTGCTTTTCTTCTCCAACTCATTTTACAGATGAGGAAACTGAGGCAAATAGGGTTAAATAACTTGTCCAGGATCACACAGCAAATATATATTTGAGGTTGGATTTGAACTCAGGAAGATGAGACTTCCTTATTCCAGGCCCAGCATTCTGTGCATTATGGTACCACCTAGCTGTTCTCTCTTTGATATCTCAAATGAAAAATTATATTAAAAATGTATGTACCTAAGCAAGATTAATAGAGGCTTATGCCTAAATGGGAAACACATTTAATCAGATATTAAAGAAGTCATATCAAAATTGGAAAAAAAAAATTCCAAGCACTGAAGTAAACCATGGGAAATTGTTAGGCTTTTTTTACCTTGACAAGCCATTAAACACCTGACTCTTGTGCACTAGGACAAACCAACTATAATATTACAAGATTGGAAGAGGAATATATGGAGAAATACCTGATGGGGTGGGAAGACCAGTTATACTTGGAATCAAAAAACCTGGGTTCCACTCAGCTCTGACACTAATTTACTATTGGCAATTCCCCTTACCTCTCTGAGTTTCAGTTTTCTTAACCCTTAAAATGGGGTTAATAACCCACTACCTCAATAATAATAATAATAACTAGAATTTATTTAGCTCTTTAAAGTTTACAAAGCACTTTACTTATGTTAAGTCAATTGATCCTCAGAGGTTGTTTTGAGGAAGGTACTATGAAATCTTTAAACTGTTCGTATGTGAGTTATTCTTATCTTTGACAAGGGACAAACTTAGGATGGAAGAGCTGTGGAAATTTACTGGCTGGTCACAGCTGCTTTCCCACCCCATAAAAGTACAAAACTACTTATTGTCCCATAGTGGGACAAATTAATTGCCCAATTAACCTACAAAGACAGGCTTACCTATCCCTTGTGCATTTAATAACACTTTTATGAGAAGGGGGCTATAGATTTCACCAGGGGTCCATGAACCCCCAAAAGGTTAAGACACTTGACTTTTTAGTAAAATAGCAGGTTTTGATCTACACTGGGTTAGATTATGAGTGTGTAATCCTTGAGAATTGGTGAGATCCTTCAGATACTCTGTGGTCAAAATAATTACTCACCTCTGATTTGGCATGTTTATTTTTAGTATTCTTAGCAGTGCAAGTTTAGCAATCCAAGTTTAAAGGCCTCATTTAAATCAGAGATTACCCAGTACACATCTGTTCACTGCCAAACTCCAAGTTCCCTTTTTTTCTCCCACAGGGAAGAGATCTTTCATGAAAGATTCCCATAAGTCTTAGAAAGTCCCTCTTAGTTGATGACTCTGCTCTGGAAATAAGACCATCCCCATACTTTTCTATTTATCTTTCTTCCTCTTCCCCTAGATCTTTCAATTTAGTATCATATCAACCACAAAAAGATACCACCCTTCACTAGCCTCACTGGCAAGTAAATAAATTAAATTGAGAGTAATAGTTTGACTTTTAAATTAGAAGACAAATCATGGGAATTTTATTTGATCATAAGTAGTAAAAATATCTGTCTGTTGGACTATATCATTTTATTAAACATCACTAGCAGTGACTCTGGAGAACTCATAAGAGAATGAAGCTAATGACTGTATAACTTTGCCTCACTTAAATCCAATTTATGCACAAGTCAAAAGGCATTCCATATAACATTTTTCTATTTTTTATTCAATAACTTGACAATTTTACCAATTGTATTTATTTTGCTATTTATTCTATTATTTATTATCTTCCTGTTTTACCCACTTAAAGTTCTGTGGTGACTGACTAGTGGCAAAGCAGAAGATGCATCTGAAGAAGTTTCTCTTGTATGGCAAAGTGCCTGCTGTTGATTCTATTTCAGCAGAGATTGACAAGACAAGGGGTCCAATGCTCATATAAAAACTGACTGAATGTTCTGGGTTATATGGAAAGCAGACATTATCCCCTAGGAAATCAAGGATGCCTCTATTATCCAGCTCTATAAAAGAAAAGGAAACAGGTTGTCCGTGACAATCACAAGATAGAGTATTTCTTAATTCTTGCCAAATTCTCCTTAACAGGCTGACCCATCATCTGGACAGCGATCATCCACCAGAGTGCTGTGTGGCTTCAAAAAGGGCTGAGGAATGGTTGAGCTGGTATTTGCTCAGAAGAAATGACAGACGCAGAACAAAAGTCTGTATTCAGCATTCTTCGATCTAACCAAGGTCTTTGACACTGTTAGGCATGAGGGCTTGTGGAAGGCAAAATTTGGTGGCCTTGTTCATCAGTACTGTACACTAGTTCCACAATGACATACTTGCTCAGGTTTTAGATAATGGATGAGGTTCTCATGCTTCCATAGTCACCAGTGGAGTGAATCAGGACTAAGTGTTCATTCCCATGCTTTTTATCATGATGATTTCATTGAAAAAATGGCATGAAAGATAACTGCCACACTAAAAGTAAATTGTTTAATTTGAAAAACCTGTAAGTCAAGACTAAGTGCAGGGAGAATTTGTACACAATTTTTTGTTTGCAGATGATTGTGTACTTAATGAAGCCTCTGAAACTGAAATACAATAGAGTATGGATCAACTGATTCTCTGCTACTTGTGTTACTTTTGTCCTGACAACTAATAAACCAAGAAAACAGAGGTTCTACAGCAGCAAGTACCACACCATCCATACATGAAATCACTTTTTACAGCAAATGGTGAAGTTTTGAATGCTATGGATAAATTAACTTACCTTGGCAGTATACTTTTCAGGGATGTACACCTAGATGATGAAGTTAATGTACATATTGCTAGAGGCTCTGAAAGAATGTGTGGGAGAGAAAAGACATTAGGCTGCCTACCAAACTGAAGGTCATTGTTGTATGCCTGTGAATCTTGGTCAGAATACTAGTGCTATGCCAGAAAACCAAACCAATTTCATTTTTTTTCCTGAGGTAATTGGAGCTAAGAGTGACTTGCCCAGGGTCACACTGCTAGAAAGTATTGTCTGAGGTCAGATTTGAACTGAGGTCCTCCTGACTTCAGGGCTGATGCTCTATCCACTACACCAACTATCTACACCAAATTGTCTTAGGAAAGATTCTGAAGATTACCCAGCAAAATAAGGTACTGGAAACTTAAATCCTTCCCCAGTCTTAGCTGCCACGCATAACTCTAATACAGGTTGTCCATGTTATTCAAGTGCCAAAGGTATGTTTGCCTAAATGACTATTTTACAGAAATCTCACAGAAGTCAGGCACTCACAGGGTGACCAAAAGAAGTAATACAAGGACACTCTCAAGAATTTTGGTATCAATGTAAGACATGGGAGGCAATGTCACAGGATTATTCAGCATGGCTTACCCTCACCAAAGAAGCTCTTCTGCTTCTTTGCTATGAGCAAAGCAGTAGCTCAAAAGATATGTGAGATATGTAACTTTAGAGACATCTTCCTCCTAAATGATCATTCCAACCTGTCCTGTCCCGTGATAGAACATTTCAAGTTCATATTGATCTGATCAGCCACATTGGACACATTGTATACTGGCCCTGACATTATGATGTCATTTTGGTTCTCTTTGAGCATGAAGGACAAGCAACAATAGCCATTTGTCTTATATGTAACTTCAGACACCATCTATTGTACCATCTAGCTGGAAATAAAATATATCTACTTTGGCAAAAGCAGAAAAGCATTAGAACTCTTGATTGTAAAAGGCTGGGTAAGAATAAGCTCTAGGACTAGATAGCTTTATGTTCTCCCCAAATCTACTTTCTCATTTTGATTCCTTCCCATCCAACCCCAATTTCTCAGAAGCCTCCAACTGACACATTTATTCACTCTTATACACATCTGTTTTTATAAATATTATACCACTGTCTAAAATGTGCTGTATCACCATCTGTCCATAAACTACTCATTTTTAACCACTTCCTTCCTGATCTCCCCAGTAATGAATTCCTCCTCTGAATGCCTCTTGTTTGTGGCACTTTTATAATACTTATGAGCTCAAATTAGGAATTTTTGTCCTAGGACAAACACCATAAACCAGACTCAGGGAAGATACCCTCATTTGGAGAGAGGCTAACATTATTCCACAGAGTTTGGATGATATAAATCCCAGAATATTGGGACTCCTGGAGTGAAAAAAACAGATGCTTCCATATCTATTGTTTCATGATCTTTTTAAAGCCAAAAAATATTTTTGAGTTTACAGAACACAATTGGGTAGCTAACTGCACAGTGAATAGTCTTGAAATCAGGAAGATTTATCTTTGTGAGTTCAAATCTGGGCCTCAGACACTTACTAGATGGGTAACCTCAGACAAGCCACTTATCCCTGTTTGTCTCAGTTTCCTCATCTGTAAAATATGCTAGAGAAGCAGCCAGTACCTTTTCCAAGAAAAACTCAAATGGGCTTATGAAGAGTTGGACATAACTGGAAAGACTGAACAATAACACTAGAATACAATGTAGTCTTCAAGATTCTCTTCAAATGAAATGTCTTCCCTCAGATGTATTAAAAATCATGTAATATTCAATGACAAATGTACCACTTTGTTCAGTGATCTGCTAAAAATCAATGTCAAAGTATAAAATAGGGAGACATGTCCACAACGGGTATTTACCTTCATCATAGAGGATGTCCTGTACATAGTCTGAATAAAAGGGAATGCTAAATTTCCCAGATACTTTGGTTTCCAAATGACATTTTGCTGATGATATCATGCCCTCTAGCACTGAAGGACTTACTCAGTGAAGTTAATGGCTACTTAAGCCAGATCCAATGAACTAAACTGGAAAAAACAAAATGGGCAAAAATGTGTATTGCTAATATTAGGACATTCAGAGCCATTAAGTCAGTCCATCAGTATATAATACCTGGATAAATACTTCTAAGTAAAAATAAGCCTGGCCCATGACTGAATAGGAGGAGAAGATTGGGTTTGATGGAAAATTGCATAGCAATTTTCCAAACTACTCCCTGCCACAAAAGCATATTTTAAAAACTCAGTCTAGTTCTAGTAAAACTATATGACTGTAATTTATGGAACATCATGATATCAGTATGATCAAAATACAGGTAAAAAAGCCAAAGGAAATAAGCATAGTATGTATAGGTAGAATGCAAACTTTTACAACAATTTTAAATTTTTTATTAAGTACCCACTGGATATCTACTGCACTGCACTAGTACTGGAAGAAGTATAAAATTTGTGTAAGATTTGGTTGCTGTTTTCAAATAATTTACATTCTAGTGGTGGGATAAGACATAGATATAAATAACTGTTATGTTCTATATTATATGAGTTAGAGATAATAGGGAATCAATGAAATTTTTAAAAAATTACCTTCTTTCTTCTAACCTCTCTTGTCATTGAGAAAGAATGGAAAATAAAACCTTTGAAACAAATATGCATAGTCAAACAAAACAAATTTTCACATTGATCATATCCAAAAAATACATGTCTCCATTTGTACCCTATGTCCATTACTTCTTTGTCAGATCTCTGTAGCATGTTTCATCATGAGTTATCTGGAATTGTGGTTGGTCATTGTTAAATCAGAATTCTTTAGCATTTCAAAGTTGTTTGTCTTTATAATGCTATTGTTAATGTATATATTGTTCTCTTGATTCTGCTCACTTCATTCTGCATCAATTCATATTAAGATTTTCTGACAAAATATATGATATCCCATACATTCACTATAATTTGTTCAGCCATTCCTGAATTGTTGGGTACCTCTTATTTTTATAGCTCTTTTCCATCACAAAAGAATTATTATTAATATTTTACATAGGGGTCTTTTTCCTCTTTCTTTAATCTCTTTGGATAGTGATATTAGGTATACATATACATGGTTTGTTAACCTTTTGGATATAATTACAAATTGTTTTCTATAGTATCTGGATCAGTTAATGACTCCAACAACAGTACATTAACGTACCTGTTTCCTCACAATTTCTCTCTCATATGTCATTTCCTTTTTTTGTTAATTTTTCATCATTGATAATTTTTTAATGGGAAGTGACCAAGAGTAGCATCATAAAAATAATCGGACAGAGAAGCAAATTTAATGCAAATAAGATGAACTAAAGTGTGGGCAGTGTGGGCATGGTAAGTTTGAGATACACGCAGCACCAAAAGGAGTTAATGTCCTAGAGATAGATGAGATGTGTGTGAACATCAAAAGAAAGCTCAGATCTGGAGATAGAGATTTGGAACTCATATGCATAAAAGAGGTAGATATAAATACAGGAATGAATGAGATTACAAAGAAGGGATAAAAGGATGAGAAAATTAATTATTTCAAGTTTAACCATGAACTAGAAAAGAGAAATGGGGCAATAGCTGAGTAAACTATGAAAGACAAGGGAATGCATTATTATTATTATTATTATTTGGATTAGGGAAAACTGAAATGTTTATAGGAATATGGAAAAGAGTCAGTGGCAACTAATTATGTGTTGGTTTATTTATGAAAGAGAGGAGATGATGGCTGGAGCAAGATTCTAGAGTATTAGAGAGTGGATGAGATCAAGAACATATGTGGAACAAGAACACAGATCAAAAACTCACCCGAAATGAGTGTAAAATTTATAGTTATATATATTTTTTCTTTCTTTCTTTCTTTTTTTTCTTTCTGAGGCTGGGGTTAAGTGACTTGCCCAGGGTCACACAGCTAAGAAGTGTTAAGTGTCTGAGAGCAGATTTGAACTCTGGTCCTCCTGAATTCAAGGCTGGTGCTCTGTCCACTGCGCCACCTAGCTGCCCCTTATGTTTTTTAAAAAGATTTTTAAAAAGATATTTCCTGATCTCCAATCCCTCATTGCTAATCAAACACTTTTATCTAAGTGTCTTGTAAGGTACTAAATTCGATATATGTAAAATAGAATTTATTATTGTTTCTCCAAAAACCTACTCCCTCTCCCCACTTTTGAATTTTCCTATTTCTGTGTTAAGGATTCACTATCCTTTACAGGCTCATGATTAAATTATAAATATTTCAGCATTGAACAGTACACAAGTAGTTTTGAAAACCAAAAGGCAGGTTCCTTGTTATTATTTAAAACAGTTTGTCTCTGTAAACAGTAGGAAAAAATTTAGAGATAGAATTTTCTGTTTCTGATGGATAATACTAGAGAGTACCCAGTTTGTTTATTGTTGTTATTTCTTTTTTAAAGAGGGATTAGGTAGCTAGGTATTATGATGGATAGATTGCTGGATTTTAAGTTAGGAAAACTCCTGAGTTCAAATCTAACTTCAGACACTTAAAAGCTGTGTGACCCTGGGCAAGTCAGCCCTATTTGCCTCAATGTCCTCATCAATAAAGTGATTTGGAGAAAGAAACTACTCCAGTATCTTTACCAAGAAAATTCCAGGTGGATTAATGATGAATTGGACACAACAGAAAAACAAAGATTATTCCCAGCCTTAGCAGGAAGTAGAAATGAATACTAATTTTTAGCTCTGTTTTTGCCTCCTTTATCCTCAAATGTCTTTTCATTCAGCACTTTTGGGTACCACAGCAAAAAACATTCACTAAGTAACATAAAAAAAATTTCTTTCCAGTACCTGAGCTATCCCAGGCAAAATATCCAGAGAGGAATATGAAGAATGGAAAAACATTAAATGGCTTAAAAAGAAAAAATGAGATGGGATGATGAGAAGATGAGGGAAAAAAGATGAGGTAGAAGTCATAAGGGAAGACAAGGAGTATGGAAAGGAAAAGACAGAGGGCTTCCAATTGAAATTTTAAGTTAAGTTTAAGTTTCAAATCTAACTCCTTGACAAAACATCCAGCAATTATTTAAAAGGGCATTAGTTAAAACTATAACAAATAATATACAAGTGATAGACAAGCAAGCTCCTTTATCTAGTCTAGGACTGCATAAAAGAATGGGCAGAAGTAATTCAAAGTAGGAAATCATATATTCTAAGTAGCAAAATCCCAAGGGACCTGTAAGTCAACCCAATCTCTAGTAAATGGGACTTGAAGCCGGTGAGATATCAGTCTTAGTTTGCCAAAGCCACATGGAAAAGAAGAGAATCCTAATAGGACATGGAAACTCACCTGGATAGTTCTGAAAAAACTCATGATTATTCTAGACAAAATTTAGAGTTTCTTAGTCAAATAAAAAATTATTGTGTTCAGCCAGAAAAAGGAAATTCAAGTGCCAATGAAGGATAAACAGAATCACACAAGACTATGCTGCAAGTACTTAAAAGAAAAGAAAATCTTGTAATATGATATTTTAAAAGGGAAGGGTGTTAAAGGAAAGGCTTACCCACAACTAGGAATAATATCCTGAAAAATCAAATATAATCTTACAGGAGGCAAATAGTCTTTAATAGAATAGAGCACTTTCATGCATTTCTGATGAAAATATAAGATCTGGGATGAATTTTTGAAATAGGTGTCAAAAGAAATTTTAAAAAGATAAATAAATATATTTGCAAATGATGGAAAGAGATAAATTATGATCAAGTACTTACATTCCATTAGGTAAATGAAAAGACAAATGGGAATTAAATGAGATGAACAATGAATGCCAGAATAGTTTTGTTCTGTTTCACTGGCATAAAGAGAGAAACGAAAAGAGAAGGGATAAAGGAATATACTAGGAAAGAAATAAGGAAAGAGAGAGGGGAGCTTACTATGTTTCATAATAGAGATAGACCAAAAAGTGTACAAATATTTAGGAAGGGATGGAGTGGGCTTCTCCAGAATTTTCTCTTATGTGAATCTTCCCCTCTCCAAAGAAAGACAATTGAACATACATTCACAACGTTTGATATAGAAATGGATTAAACTCAACAATGGTTCAAGAGAGAGGATAGACTTGGGAAAGATAAATAACCCAAGCAAACATCAGCTTCAGATGAGGAATATAAAGACAAGCTTCATAGGAAAAAAAAAATTTATTAGTACTAGCAATAAAGATCTTAGCTGTGAGAAGAAGAGTAGAGGAAGAAAAGGTCACTTCAGTTACAGAATACTAGGTTATTTTTCTTTCACTACAACTTTCTTCTTTGTAAAGAATAGGAGAAGCAAATAGGGGGAAAAGATTAAGTATATAAAGGAAGGAAGAATACAATTGATCATGACCATAAATGGGAACAAGATGAACATACTCTCAAATCTTAAGAAGGTTACAGAAGAGATTAGAAAGTAAAATTCAACAATATGTTTTTGTTTTGTTTTGTTTTGTTTTTACAAGAAATATACTTGAAATGCAAAATTTTTTTATAGAATTAAAATGAGAGGCTGGAGAAGAATTTACAGTGCCTCAGATGAATTTTAAAAGGAAGGGGTAGTATTCATGGTCTCAGACAAGACAACAATAAAGACATAAACAAAGAAATTATGTTATGCTTTAACATACCATATATAATGAAATAATACCAATATTGAATATATGAGCATTGGATGACATAGCATCTTAGTACTTAAATGAAAAGTTGGTTGAATTTCAGAAAGAAATAAACAACAAAACAATAATAGCCAGGGATGTCAATCTCTCCTTTATGACTTAGATAAATCTAATGAAAAAATAAGAAATTATAATGGTTAGGAAAGCCAGATATGTTAGATCTCTGGTAAAAACTGACTAGGAATAAAAAAGGAAGAACAAATTTTTACTTTTCTATGATATCTTTACAAAAACTGATGCTAGAGCTAAAGCATAAAAATTCATAAACAAATGCAGAGGAAGAGAAATATTAAACATATCTTTTACTGGCCATAATGCAATAAAATTATACTGAATATTTGAAGAAAAATAAATCTAATGGAGATAAAAATATATATTATAATCCAAAAGAATATGTAAGTCAGATAACAAAAATAGAAACAATAACTGACTTCATAAAAGACAATAACAACAATAAGATAACATACCAAAATTTGTAAGATGCAACAAAAAGTCATTAGGAAGAAATTTTATTTCTAAAACTTTTAGCAATATAATACATAACAGATGAATGAAAAAGAAGAGGATAGTACATGAACACATGACCTTCTGGACACACCCACATGTGAGATAAGGCACCTTCTCTTTGTGTCTTGTTTTCTTAGGAATAGAGCAGGGGTCCTCAAACTACGGCCCACAGGCCAGATGCTGCCCACTGAGGACATTTATGCGGCCAGCAGCATTATGGCAAAATCAGACCAGAAGTGACATTTGACCTAAAATCATGTTAGCAACTCACACTTCCGGCACTGGGCTGAGGCGGGAGACAGAGTGTGAGGCAATACCAAGGTGAGGTGAGTTCCCAGACTGGAGTGTATGGTATGGGGAAGGGAGACAGATGCAGAAGATGGAGAACTGATGGCCCATGGCCTTGTAAAGTAACGGAAGCCACCACAACAGACAGGCGTGAAGGATGTACAGTGCATGCTGTGCGTATCACTGCTGCTGCAGGGGACTATATGGGCTGTGTCTGGTGCACGGGTATAGTAACATTAGTACTACAAGTCCCAGCTTGACTCTATCATTGTCATTATGCTGTAATGACAATGTAACGGCTTCCTCTCTAGTGCATGTTGCTGTACTGACTGCTATTTGTTGCCCAGAGTGAGGCTCCTGGTACCAGGCCGTGGCCCTGTGTCCACAGTGCCCTCATGTCTGGCTGTTGTGGTCATCAGTTTTATCATGTGTGTATGGTCTGTAGTTTCATAAAGAGATGGAATATTGCTAACATATGTCATCACCTTATAATCACTGGGGGTCTGACCTTAGTGCCACGCCCCCTTATCCTGAGTATGAGGGGGTGCAGAGCTGGTATACTGACTGCTTCCTCCCCCTCCAGATTCTTAAGGTCCCCATACACTTGTGCAGCTTCAAGTCACATGATGACCTCCCCCGGAAGCCCCAGTGTACTATTTGTCACTGAAGCTCATTCAGCACATACAATATATTGCACAGTTATATCCACATATGCACAGTCTTGCCTGCGATTATAATAAGTTACAAGTTACAAGTGCAGCACGTATGATCAAGCAGCACTGGATCATGAGAATTGATCCCAGGATTCAGATGAAGCCAGGGCATTTGGGAGGGCCGCCTGAGCGGTGACTTGTGTGTGGTGAAGGTCTGAAGCGGGAGAGAGAGAGTGTGGGAAACGGAGGCATCACAGCACGGAGGCAGCTTGGAGGAAGTTGGTCATTGCAGTCTGTATGTCTCTGTGAGGGCAAAGTTATTGCTGGTATATTGTTTTTGTAGTGATACACACACACACACACACACACACATATATGTATTTTACTAATAGCAATTTGGAATCCCTTAGAAATAATGATGTCAAGAAAAAGAAAAATTGACTTGGAGTGTAGGATATTCAAAGAACAGTGGACTTATGATTACTTTTTCATGCAGTACAAGGAAAGAGCTGTATATCTGATATGCCAGAAAATAGTTCAAAGAATATAATTTGCATTGACACTATGAAACTCAACATAAAGATAAATATGATTGGTTGGAAAAGTGAGAAAAGATAAAATATTAAAACTGAAAAATACATTGACAACTCAGCAAAATATTTTTGTGAAACAGAAGCAGCTAAATATTTCATCACTGTGAGGAAGTTTTCGAGTTGCCAAGCTAATAGCACGCACTGGCAGACCATTCGTGGAGGGAGAATTTGTTAAAGAATGCCTTCTTTCTGTTGCCAAAGAGATGTGTCCAGAGAAGGCCAATTTATTTAGTACAATGACTCTTTCAGGACTTACAATTACACGAAGGATTGAAGAAATGGGAGACAATATGCATTAGCATTTGCAAAACTCCACAAAAAAAAATTCATATCTTTCCTTGGCATTCGACGAAAGCAATGATTTTTGTGATTCTGCACAACTTCTAATTTTTATTTGTGGGACGAATGATTATTTTGAAGTCATAGAAGAGCTTGCTGCACTGCAAAACATCAAAGGAACAACTACAGGGGAGGATATCTATGAAAAGGTTTGCCAAACTATGAATGGTTTGGAGCTGGACCAGCATGATAAATGATGGTTCCCCTAAGCATGGTGGGGTCTAAGAAAGGAATAATTGCTTGCATTAACCAAGAGATGGACAAACATAACCATTCTCATACAATAGCCATACACTGCCTCGTCCCCCAACAAGCGCTGTGTAGTAAATCACTGAAGTGGGACTCTGTTATGAAAAGTGTGGTGTGTTAACTTCATTAGAGCTAATGCAAGAAATCACAGACAATTTCAGGAATTTCGGTCTGAGCTAAATGTTGAGTGTGAAGATATTCTATATCACACAGAAGTCCATTGGCTGATTCAAGGAAGATTTTTGAAACATTTCTATGACTTACTTCCACAGATTACAACTTTTCTGCTTTCAAAAAACAAAGTACCAGAGCTCAGTGATGCAGAATGAAAATGGCACCTCGCCTTTCTGACAGATGTAACAGAGCTACTCAACAATTTCAATATGCAACTTCAAGGAAAGGGGAAACTCATCTGTGATATGCAATTAGGCCTCCTCATCAAACAAGTGAAGGAGGAAAACTTCTGCCATCTCCCCACAACTCAAAATCTGTTAGCAGAAAAACCGCTGATTGCATTCCCAAACAAAACATGTGTGGATTCATTGGAAAAATTGCAAAAGAAGTTCCAATTTAGATTGAAAGAGCTTCATCTCCATGAAGAGGACATACAGCTTTTCCATAACCCATTTTCTATTGACACTGAAAATGTGGATACAAATTACCAAATGGAACTGGCTGAACTACAGAATTGTGACTCTCTGAAAGACACATTCAAGTCAAGCAGCCTTCATAATTTCTATGCATCTCTCCCCTCTGAGACATATCCTCATCTCAGGAACCATGAACTCAAAATAGCAACCATCTTTGGCAGCACTTATGTCTGTGAACAGACTTTTTCTAGAATGAAACATTTGAAATCTCCAACCAGATCAAGACTAACGGATGCACACTTGGATCACTTGTTACGACTAGCAGTGACAAATATGGAACCAGACATTGACCATTTTATTAGCCAAAAGCAGGCCCATAGTTCCCATTGAAATACTGGTAAGTTTGTTGATTTAACTTTACTTCACTTTAAATACTGTATTTGTTCCCGTTTTGTTTCTTCACTTCAAAAGAATATATGCAACGTGCATAGGAATTTGTTCATAGTATTTGTTTTTACTATAGTCCGGCCCTCCAACAGTCTGAGGGACGGTGAACTGATCCCCTATTTAAAACGTTTGAGGACCACTGATATAGAGCTTTGAGAGAGATTAAAAAGTTGTAAGAGCTACGAGAAGTTCAACAGCTTAATCAAGTGTGGAATAATAACTTGCTTGACTAGACCTACCAGGTGAACTGACCCAATTGTTAAGATACTTTGTCTTACAAACAAGAGAATATCAGTTACATTGTATTTTAAGTGAATTTAATAGAGAGAATAACATTTACAGATACCACTCTAAGTTTGAGTGCACCCTCCACAAGGGGCGAGGAATAAGAAGGTAGAATATTGAGTTTGGGGAGAGAGATGATTTTTTTAATAGTTCCATTCTTTCTATATGTTCTCAGTAAATATCCCTTCATCAATTTATGTTAGTTGTTTATTGATGATAATTATATCAACTAATTATATGGTATTAAATAGATTATTAAATTGATAGTTAAGTTGATAATCACTGATAGTGATGATATTGAGGAAATATTAACTGCAACTGGCAACTGATATTATAATAGAATGGGAAACCAAGCTCATAACATTAGAAAGATATCCTCAACTCCAAAGGATTTGATAAAATACCCAGGCTAACAGAACAAAAAAAAAAAAAAAGAAATTAAATTATACAGTCTTAGAAAAAGAAATTGAAAAAGCTATAAATGAATTTCAATGGGGAAGGCGGGAAAGTCCAAATGAATTTACAAGTGAATATTCATAAAAAAATTGGTCAAAGAAATATTAATTGCATTATTATATAGATTGTTTGCAATAACAGAAAAAGAAGGGATCATATCAAAGTCCTCGGATGGTATAAATATGGTTATGATACCATAGTATTACACACTTAAGTGAGATCACGGAAGGAAAACTATTTATTATTATTCTAATAATATTGGTACAAAATATTAAATAAAACATTTGCATTGAAGGCAAACTAAATTAAAGAAAATTGTTTCTTATGATCATATTGGATTTATAACAGGAATTAAGGATTACTTCATTATCAGGAAAAATAAAAATATGATAGATTATAATAATAGAAAAGCAAAAAATTAATAATATCATTACATCAATAGATGCAGAAAAAGAAAAAAGTTAGCATTACCTATAATGAGAAAATACTATAGGTTGCTCCAATAAATCCAAGGGGAAAGAAAAAAATGTCAATCTTTATCATTACTATTTGCTATAGTTCTAAGAATACTTAGCTAATGCAATAAGGCAGCATAGATTGAATTAATAAACATCAGCAAAAAAAAACCCAAATTATCATTTTTGCAAATGATATGATTTATATGATTTATTTATGATATTTATTTATCCCTAGCTAGTAAATTAAAATAAACTGATAACTTCAGTAAAGCTTCAGGATATAAGATAAAATGAAAAAACAAAATGTCTTTCTATTAATAATTAAACCAAGCAGGAAAATATAGAAAAAGAAATTATATTCAAAATAATGGAATGCATAAAGCAATCATTATTCCATCTATCAAGACATACATACTAGCTATTGGAATGCAACTACAAAATAACATTTAAATATATAAAGACAAATTCGAATAATTTGAGAGATATTATCTATGCTTATATATTCCAATATAATAAAATGACAGTACTGTCTAAATTAATGTATGGATTTAATCTTATATCAATCAAACTACATAAGGGTCATTTTATAGAACTAAAAATTAATGACATTGATCTAGTGGAATAAAAGGTTAAGATATTATTAAAAAATTTAAATTTTCATCAGTGGAATAAATTAAGCAACCCAGAGTCAGAAGCAAGCAAATTAAAGGCCAAGGAAATGAAATAATTTTTCACAACAATCAATGAGAGGGAAATTCATTACCAAACGAGGAATAGAGATGATTATAAAGGTTTGGTTTTGGTTTTACAAAATTGATTAGTTTTTGCACAAAGTAAGTGCAATTGGAAATGTAAAAATCCCAAAATTTTGCATCAGATTTTTTCTGATAAAGGTCTGATATCTGATATATGGGAGATAGCCATGATGTGGTATATGGAAAACTGACCTCATGTCAGGAAGATCTAGGTTTCAGGATCCATCTTTGAAACATACTGACTATGTGACTTGGAGAAGTGTCAGTATTTTAGATAACTATTGAAAACAGTAGCAGCTGTAACATAAATTGATTCAAGGATCCTTAATCTAACTGACACACTATCTAGTTGGGTTTCCCAAAGCTAACCACATCTTCCTATAAGAGTACCCATGAGGGATGGTATATCTTTCTAATACTATTGACTTGAGCCTTCATTCTGATATATTCTCCCTAATATCAGTTGTCAGTTACAATTAGTACTCCCTTAGATAATTGCTAAATCAATTGATTAGTGCTGCACTATCATTTAACCAATTAACATTAATTAGTTTTAAGTTAATTAAGGTGAGTACCTTCTGACAGAGTAATAGATTTTGTTCTTTTTTTTTTTTTTTTTTATTGTAGCAAAGGGGACCAGGGAGAGAAAATACGTTTGTATTAAGAAAATAAATTAATTAGCTTTTATAAAAGCATATTTACTTAACACCTTGGTCCCTGGAGAGAGCGAGCTCAAACTTGAAAGGGATGATACAAAGAAGGTTTACCTTGGAATGAAATATAGTGGATGAATGAAGTAGCTTACAGAAACTGGGCTACTGTTTCCAATTCACTGAAGGAAGGGATTCTGCTAATTAGTCTTGGCTGCCTGTAAACTCTGGTATGAATTCAAATTCCTGTGCCTTTGGTAGTGCTGTCATTCTTTCAAAATTCAGAAAGCCACAGTCTAGATCATTTCATCTCCAATATTCATTCACTTGAAGAGGTAGGCGAAAGGAAGAAAAAAAAGAGGCAAAGAATAAAGATAGCATATATTTGCGGCCCCTTGCCAGTTTGGTAGGGAGATAAGCACCTGACATCAAGAAGCTGAGAGCTCCAGCCTTCTTCAGTCTTCTTTGGGACTCTTCTAGCCTCAATTCTTCTCTGACCTTTGACTTACTTTGAGCACTTCTGGCTTTCACCTTCGAGAAGAAAAAATGAAAAGGTCAGCCATATTTTAGTTTGCTGAAGGAAAAGATTCTGGGAAGACATGGGTGTCTTCATCTTGTCCTCATTCCTAGACAGCTACTCTAGAGACTATAGGGAGTTTCCCTTTGAGTGAGATCAAAGATTCTTTCTTGGTTAAGTTACCTCACTCCCAGTGAAAGAGAGAGCTCCTTCACTCTGTATTGTCTGGCATATCATCTCCTATATTTTCCTGTCTGTTATATACCTTCTTTGATTTCTGTTTTGCTATTTGTATAAATGAGTTTCTTTGCTATTCACTAAGTATGCTCGTTGTGGAACTAGTATTTGGTATAAAGTATTTGGAGTCTTCCATCTCCCAATAATAATACAAAGTGTTCAGAAATTAGACTGAATCCAATTGTATCCCCTAGACTAACAATATTTAAGAGCACAGTGGTCTCCAATCCCAAGTTCCAGCTTCTCTTCTTGGAAAGAATTTAAGTCTCTGTTGGAAAAGGATAGGAAAAGAAGAAGCTATGGATGTCTATTCTGCCTCCCTTTAAGCTGAACAGTGTTGGTCTTCATGCATCATGTAGAGTTTCCTCTCTAACCATGCTTCCTTCTAAATCCACAGGCAATTTTTCAAAAAAAGGGGGCAATTAATATAATAATATGAATTATGAATATGAATAATGATCTGAAATATGAAAAACTGTCACTATCAATGAGAACTCTATTTAAAATAAATAAAGTTTTCGATGCAGACATCAAATACTCTTATCTAGTATTCTCACCAAAATTGGACCTGTTTTGTATATTTGCAGTATGTGAATAAATAATGAATGTGGAATGGAGGCAGAAGTGTTGTAATAATCAATAAGGGTAATTTAAATATTATGTCTTTTTGGTGGCTTGGTCAATATTATGAATCAATAATAAGTTTAACTTCACACCAGCCATATTTTTTCACATACATACTTTTTTGTTCATTCACCAACATATTGTTTTCTTGCAAGTGTTTGAATATGGCAGCATTTAAGTCAGCATTTATGAAAAACCTAGGCTCTGTGTCTAAGCATATGGCTATACTCTATACTAGTGTCTTCTGCCAATTTTCCAGTCGAACAATGGGAAAGTGAATGGATAATCAATGGTCTAGAAAGAACTATAAATTATAATGAGAATATACATCAACTTTTGAGAAAAAAGAAAAAAATCAACTCATAAAACATTTGTTAAGCACTTATGATGTGCCAAGTGCTATATTAAGCACTGAATATTTAAAGAAAGGCAACAAAATAGTCCCTGACCCTATGAACTTATAGTCACTGGGGAAGAGAACAAGGAGACAACATAAGATATATACTATATAAATCTGAAATGAGCTCAGATGTAAGACATTTATATTTACATTAAAGTCACTTAATCACAATTGCCTCAGTTTAAAAAAAAAAAAAGGAATGAAGGTGGCAATTAGATGGTGCATTGGATAGAGTATCAGCCTTGAAGTTAAGAGAGGAGGACCTGAGTCCAAATCCAGCCTCAGATATTTAATATCTCCTCTCTGTGTGACCCTGAGCAAGTTACGTAATTAATCCCAATTACCTCAACAAAAAAAGGAATGAAGAAGCATTTTAATTAAAACTGAGTGCATGTAAGAAAGAAAAAGACTGACAATGACTAATTTAGCTTTTAAATTTTTTCAAAAAATTAAAATCCCCAAGTTAAAGATATTTATAGTTATATGAAAAAAATGTTCTAAATCACTATTGATTAGAGAAATGCAAATTAAAGACAAATTTGAGGTACCACTTCACACCTCTCAGATTGGCTAAAATGAACATAAAGATAATGGAAGGGATGTGGGAAAACTGAGGCAGTTGGTGGAATTTTGAACCAATCTAATCATTCTGGAGAATAATTTGGAACTATGCCCAAACTGAACATATCCTTTGATCCAGCAGTGCCACTTCAGGGTATCCTAGAGAGATTGTAAAAAGGGAAAAGGACCCATGTATGCAAATAAGTTTGTAGCAGCCTTTTTGGTAGTGGAAAAGAACTGGAAATTGAGTGGATGCCCATTAAATAGGGAATGGCTGAATAAATTATGGTATGTGAATGTAATGGAATATTACTGTTCTATAAGAAATGATCAGTAGGATGATTTCAGAAAGACCTGAAGAGAAAGTTCATCTTACATGAAGTAATGTTAAGTGAAGAGAACATCATACATAGCAACAAGATTTTGTGATGATCAATTGTAATGGACTTGACTCTTCTCAACAATTCCAATAGAATGATATAACAAAGAAGAAAAAAAGAAAAAATTAACCAACAAATCAATCAAATTTAATAGTATTTAACATCCTTAAAATAAGGGTGTGCATTCTCACATCACCTCTTCTTGACCATTATATTTTCAGCTATACTTAGTTTTGATTTGTGTTATCATTCTTTGTGCTTATATTGTAATCATTTTGTACATTGGTTTCCTGATTCTGCTTACTTTGGCCTCAATTCATGTAAGTCTTCCCATACTTCTTTGAAATTCTTTTTATTTATTGTTTCTTTTAGTATAATAATGCTGCATAATATTCATATACCATCATTTTTTAGCCAAATATGGGAATCTTTCCTACTGCAAAAGTGCTACTATAAATATTGTGGTGTATATTGAACCTTTATTTCTAGCTATTCTCCTTGGAATGACTAGTTTATCTTTAAGAGTAAGAAAAAAATTATACTGCTTTGTGTATCCCATAGGCTGACCAAAGAAACACATTTCAGACACTTCTTAGGCCTTTTCCACTTAGGCAAGGCTATTTCCCATGCCCCCCCCCAAAAAAGAATTAAAACTGTCCTCAAGAATTCAAGAGAGTAAGGCTGAAAACATTGACACAGTCAATTCCTTCCCTCAGACTTCTGACTGGTAGATCCTCATGGTCAACAGAGGTACAGAACTTGTGGCTAATTGAATCAGTGCTATATCTTTGATAAATATCCTTTACTTGTTATAGTATTTGTTATATTTTATATGGTATACTATGTTTTATTTCATTTTAGTTCTGAATCTGAAGTTATCTAACATGCCTGATTTTTCAAAAAGATTCTGAAACGTGATATCTATTGATTTAAGCTTTCATATTAATCTAATTATTTATGTAATACAATAAATTAGAACAGAAAATGTTTAAAGTAACATAGCAAAAATTAAGATTAAAATAACTAAAATACCATAACACTGTTTATCTAAATTACATTAAGTCAGAATTGGTATGTAGAATTGAAAAGTTCAACTTGTAAAAAAAAATATCACTGAAGAGCCACCTGGTGTAGTGCAGAACAGACAATTGAATTCTACTCCTGCCTCTGAAACTGATATGAAATCTTGGGCAAATCATATAATTTTTTCTTAGCATCAGTATCTTCATCTGTAAATTGGAGATGATGTTTTTGCATCAGAAGGATTATTGAGAGAATCAAATGAAATAATATGCTTAATATGCTTTTTAAACCTTAAAGTACTATATAACTTACTGTTGGGAAAGGTAAAAAAGATAATACCATGTGATTTAAAGAGGTTTACAAACAGGTTTTAAGAGAAATATGATACTGACCTAGAAAAAATAACAACAAAATTTATCTGGAAGAACAAAAGGTCAAGAATTTCAAGGGAACTATTGAAAAAAAATCAAATGAAGGGGGCCTAGTTGTACCAGATCTAAAACTATATTATAAGGCAGTGGTCATCAAAACCATTTGGTACTGACTACAGGTTAGGTTCACAGGACAAAATAATCAATAACTATAGCATCTAGTGTTGACAAACCCAAAGACCCCAGCTTTTGGGATAAGAATTCACTATTTGACAAAAATAGGAATTTTGGGAAAATTGGAAACTAGTATGGCAGAAACTAGGTATTGACCCACACTTACCAAGATGAGGTCAAAATAGGTTCAAGATCTAGGCATAAAGAATATCATAAAGAACATAGGATAGAAAAATATAGATAGGATAGTTTATCTCTCAGACTTTTGGAGGAGGAAGGAATTTGTGACCAAAGAAGAACTAGAGATCATTATTGATCACAAAATAGATAATTCTGATTATATTAAGTTAAAAAATTTTTGTACAACAAAACTAATGCAGACAAGATTGGAAGGAAGGTGATAAACTGGGAAAACATTTTTACTTTCAAAAGTTCTGATAAAGGCCTCATTTCCAAAATTATATAGAGAATTGACTCAAATTTATAATAGTTCAAGCCATTCTCCAATTGATAAATGGTCAAAGGATATGAACAGACAATTTTCAGATGAAGAAATTGAAACTATTTCTAGTCATATGAAAAGGTGCTCCAAAGCACTATTGATCAGAGAAATGCAGACAACTCTGAGATACCACTACATACCTCTCAGATTGGCTAAGGTGGCAGGAAAAGATAATGATGAATTTTGGAGGGGATGTGGGAAAACTAGGACACTGATGCATTGTTGGTGGAGGTGTGAATACATCCTGCCATTCTGGAGAGCAGTTTGGAACTATGCTCAAAAAATTATCAAACTGTGTATATCTTTTGATCCAGCAGTATTTCTACTGGGATTATATCCCAAAGAGATATTTAAGGAGGGAAAGGGACCCACATGTGCAAAAATGTTTGTAGCAGCCCTTTTTGTAGTGGCAAGAAACTGAAAACTGAGTAGATGCCCATCAATTAGAGAATGGCTGAATAAATTATGATATACTAATGTTATGGAATATTATTGTTCTGTAAGAAATGACCAGCAGGATGATTTCAGAGAGGCCTGGAGAGACTTACATGAACTGATGCTGAGTGAAATGAGTAGGACCAGGAGATCATTGTACATGGCACCAAGACTATACAATGATCAATTCTGATGGACTAGGCTCTCTTCAACAGTGAATTGATTCAGACTAGTTCCAATCGTTCACTAAGGAAGAGAGCCATCTATACCCAGAGAGAGGGCTGTGGGAACTGAGTGTGGACTACAACATAGCATTTTCATTCTTTCTATTGTTGTTTGCTTGCATTTTTGTTTCCCTTATCAGGTTTTTTTTTCTTTCTAGATCCAATTTTTCTTGCAGCAAGATAACTGTATGGATATGTACATATATATATGTATATATATACATATATATGTGTATATATACACATAAAATATTAACATATTTTAACATGTATTGGAATACCTGCCATCTAGGGGAGGGGGGAGGGGGGAAGGAGGGGAAAATTTGGAACAGGTTTTGCAAGGATCAATGATGAAAAATTACCCATGCATATGTTTTATAAATAAGAAGCTATAATAATAATAAAAAAGAAATGTGATATAATGGATAGAGAACCAGGAAGGTCTCAGCTCAAGAACTGACTCTGATACATGCTGGCTCTGTGACCTTGACTGTATTGTAAAACTGTTTTGGTAAAGGGCTGATCCTTATTGATAGTTCCCTATAGCAATGCTATAGGTCTAATAAAAACAGATACACCTTATAAAATGCTGCTAACATCTTGCCTACCATAGTAGCTTCCTAACTGATCAGTTTTAAAATAATTTGAAATAATTAAGAAATCTCTCTCCAAACCCTTCCTCATGGCAGTCAGTATCTCCTAGTTACCTTGTTGAAACTACAAGAAACAGGATGCCAAATTTAAGATCTTGTAAGATTAATCCAGATTTAAGCCCTACAAAGGATCATTATCTTTCTACATTAAAATAATATCACCAGGTGACTCAACAGGAAGTCTTTGATATGTCCTGGGGTGATGGAAGATACCTATCAGGAAAAGTAGACAGAGATCATTTTAGTGATAAATCTATTCTAATATAACATCTTTACTGTGAAAAGCTTAAAGCACATTACTCATTTTACAGGATCACAGATTTTCACAGCACCTTTCCAAATAAGAGGAGATAAAATTTACCATAGTGTGCACCATATTCCAAAAAGGGAACATGGACTTTCTGATCTTCCCAGGTAACTAGTAATAGAATTTCCACCCACTTGGAAGGAGTCTGGAGATACCTGCTGGAGAAGAAAGGATTGCATCATTTTATTAGGTTTCTGTTCTTTCCATTTCAATTTTTCTATTGAATGATGTTACCTGGACTAATTATAATTTTTACAATAAATAATCCAGGCTTAAAACATGGAGTTAGTCACCTTTGATTTTTTTTTTCTTTTGGGTATAGGGATAGGATAATGAGATATAATAAAGTGCCAAGACTTGGAACTCTGTCTTTCTATATTTTAAATCTGTCCCTTCCATTCCATTGCCACCTCTACTTTATTACCCTAGAGAAGATACCAGAATTATACTTGTATTCCAATAACCTCTGAACTGATCTCCTTGTCTCAAGTCTCTTCTTTTCTTCTTTTATTAATCTATTCTGCATACTTACTGACAAATAACTATTTTGTATGAGGTGGTTATTTTCTCCACAGAATGTTCCCCATGTAGTTTTTCTTATTCTCTGTGATTAAAAATTTTATTTAAAAAGAATAAAGAAAATAAAACTGCTGCCAGATTAAGCTATCCTAAATAGTGTTTTCATCATGCCATTCCCTTGTTTTAAATTTCCAATGATCTTCTATCTAGCAAATAAAGTCCAAAATATTTATTTCTCCATAATTTGGCCCCAATTTCGGTTTTCTATTCTCCATCCACTAAACTAACCTTCATTCTACATAGAGTGGATTATTTATTTTTCTCCAGATATGCTTTGAATATTCTTAAATCTGTCTTATTCAGTGCCTCTATTGTTGTTCAGTTGTGTCAGTCATGTCTGATTCTTTGTGACCCCCTTGGGGTTTTCTTTCCATTTTTTTCTGCAGCTCACTTTACAGATGAGGAAACTGAGGTGAGACAGAGTCACACAGCTGTAGGAGGTCTGAAGCCAGATTTGGATTCTAAAAGAACAAATACTTTGGTTCTTAGTTCTTAGAAATCTTAGAAGTCATCTTAGTTCAACTCTTTCCTCCTTTGAACTATAAAAGCACTTTTTACTTTATAGGATTCATTTGTTATTTATCTTAGTTTAATACATCCAGAATTAAGGTTACACTAGTAATATTGCTCCTACTAATTTCACAACCTTTCCATTTTATATTCAATGCATTCATAAGTTATTGTGGCACAAGCAACCAATTGCTACCTGGTAACCAACCTTTTAGAAAAGAGACAATGAATTAGGCTGATTTGTAAAAGATAGTTGATCATCTGGTTGTATTTAAAGCTTGTTATTGCAATATTATCACATTGCTTTTTTCACCGTCTGTGTGCATCATGTCTCCTTATTTAGACTTTAGCCCCATTTAGGACAGGGACCATTTATGCTTTTTAAAATCCCCTATTACAAAGTAAATGTAGAGGGATGAACAGACATTCACTAAGTTACCATTCCTTATTTTAGTCAACCATATGTACTAGCTTAACACTTATGAGCATAAGGGATGAATTTATTCACTCCTAAAAGACTTGGGCATTTTAAAATGATGAGGCAACCCTCAAAGTTATTGAGCTGGAAGAATCAATGACTCACTCAGAAGACCTTTAAAAAGAAGAGCACTTACAACTCACTCTCTTTCTTTGACTCTCCCATGATTCAAATAGTGCTCTTTCTCTGGAGTCTTCATGAGAGTGGCAGAGAAGGAATGAGTGATGATCCTATTTGCCACAGCTTCTCCCATATGAAGCATGGACTAAACCTGATCCTTGGCTGTCTTTCTCTGCTTTTGTTTCCTTTCCTAAGTGGGTGACTGAACATTTTTCTCAAGCTGGGTATACCTAGGCTTCTAAAGTTTGAGAAGTCCAGTTTTAAAGGTCCTGAGTATATTGAGTATAGTTTACTGGTGGCAAGGGAAATATTTTCATTGGAGAACACTATGAACAAAGGAAGAAGCTCATGACCCTGACGTGGACATTAAGGGAAGTAGTGGAGAGCTGAAGTGAAATATGGAATGTATTTTTCCTAGCCTTACAGATTGCTTTATGTTCTGATAAGATTCAAGTTTCAGTTTCCCAGCAGGTTGTTAGGGTATTTTTAAGATAAATCACTGTCAGTAAACACACAGGTCAGAAGGAATAGGAGATTGTCTTGGCCCTCCTAAAGTCATAGCATTCCTTATTGTTAGATAAATGAAATCTGATCAACTTTTATCCACTGATTTAAATAATAATGTCCTAAATTAACAGAAATTCTTCAGATGAGGTAGAAATAGTAGCATCACATATTTCTCAAAAAAAAAAAAAAAAAAAAGCAGTGCATTTTTGTTTTCCTTCTCAGGTTTTTTCTTTCTTTCTAGATACAATTTTTCTTGTGCAGCAAGATAACTGTATAAATATGTATAGATATATTGGATTTAACATATATTTTAACATATTTAACATGTATTGGACTACTTGCCTTCTAAGGGAGGGGATGGGGGAAAGGAGAGGAAAATTTGAAACAGAAGGTTTTGCAAGGGTCAATGTTGAAAAAATTTACCCATGCATATGTTTTGTAAATTAAAAGCTAAAGTTTAAAAAAAAAAAGCAGAAGAGAAGCAAAAGAAAGAATGGTTCAGACTATTAGGTAAAGATATAAAGCAAAACTTAGGCAAATTTAATGACCTGACCACAATATCATTTTTGTAATTAAAGCTTAATTTAAATAAAGCTTAATTAAAGCTTTAATTAAAGCCCACAGGCTTCTCTCTGGGTAGAAATGGCTTTCACTTTTTCCATAACTAGTAGTATTCAATATTTTTAAAATACCAGTTATGGGAAAAATTTATCCCTCCATAAGAGCAACTATTTGGAGTTGAAAAGGAATGCAAAGATCATATAGTCTAAATTCCTCCCTTAAGATCCATGTAATTGTGTTTACAGTCAAATAATAATAAGTATAAAAGGTAGATTTGAACACAGCTCCTGCAACTCCAGAGTTGGTATTCTTTTCCCTATATCAGCTGCTTCATAATGCAAGTTTAATGGGTGATATATCTCTATGAGGTATCACCTCATAAGCAGACGTTGAATTCTGGGAGTTGAAGTTCTTTGGGCTAGAAATGAAGCTGTTTGCATGCTCTCTTTAGATGAGAACACTAGGGCATCTTTCTCCCATCAAGGCAGAAAAGAAGCCCAAACTAAGTAAGAACAAGAGAGAGATTGAAGAGATGGAATAAAAACTGAATTGGCAGCATAGAATTGGAGGCAAGGGAAGAGAAGGGAAAAGTAAAAAGCATTCACTAAGTTCCTACTATGTATAAACACTTTACAAATATTATCTCATTTGCTCCTCATAGCAATCCTGTGAAGTAGATATTATTATATCTATTTTATAGTTGAGGAATTGAACATTGATAAGTTGATGGGAAACACTGGAGCATCTGGCTTTTTAGCTAGTATTTGAATAGATGGCCTCTGCTATATTCATTGAGGCACTTGTCTATTTGGAAGAACTCTAGAAAGGTGGATGGATAAAACAAATTAGACTTACAGAGCTTTTCTCTCTGGGAAATCTGATGAAGAATGATGACTGTCCTCTATGTGCCTGAGATGGTAGACATTTTCTCCAAAGGGCTTTTTTTAAAAAATTTAATTTGTAATTCCTGATTTACTTAGTATTCTAAATCCAGTTTCTCTGGATAGAAATATGATCATTATAACCTCTCTTTGCCTTTTCATTATCTATAAATAAGGGAATTATTTCCCTTATAAAAACAAGGGAATAAACAATTGTATTGATATTCATGTGCCCTATCAATAAAGCTAAATATTATTTCCATTCTTGGGATCAATATGAAATATTTGATTATTTTTTAATTTAATTAATAAAATATATTCACTTTTATGTACATTCTAAAGTAGATAAAGCTTGACCTGGGTCTTTTGGTGGCAAAGTGAGTCAGTTACCACTGCCATTTGATGGAAGACTGGGTTGCCAAGTTACTCTTCTTTCTCTGTTTTCTCTTTTTTCTTCCTACCTCTATGCACATATAGAGAAATTTCTCTGAAAGGCTGAAGTTGAAGTCAGTGATTAGTGAGTAAATTATGCTTACTTGGTGGAGAAAGGGAAAAATGCACCTGGCCAGCAATAACCATATTCCAAGAGGAGGAGCCAAAGGGGGGACTAAATACTATTTCTCTTTCATTTTCACTCTCAACCTCAAAACCCAGATGGCACAAAGACTATAGACAGAAGTACATATGAATGTTTGAAAACAGAATGTGGCCCGTTGATCTATTTACATTTGCTTAGGAACTACTTTAGTGGATATGTAGAGACAATTTTTTCTCACCTAGTGAAACAGATTGAATTGTTTGCCAAATAGCATGTGGATAGAACTAAAGAACAAATGAGGGAGAGACAAGTGGGGCAGTGTGTAGGCAGCAACTTTCTTAATTTTATATAATAATCTGCATGGCAGAATCAATATTATTGGCCTTATTTTCTATTTTCATCATGAACTAAAATTTAATTCAGTTATCATTTACTTATTTTATATAGTTGACAGAGTTCAAATCATGAGAACATCAGTATAATGATATCTACAAAATGGTAAATAAAGAACAAATATTGAAAGGAATAAACATATTTCTAGTAGCTAGGGGAATTCCTAGTGAAGACCCTGATCATTGCTTTGATATTGAAGGATACAGACTTCTGAAAAGCCTAATTAAGATAATGATCTCTTTTATTCCAATTGCCTTTAGGTGTACTGTCTAGAGAGTCATTTAGATACCTAAGCAATTGTGATAGATTAAAGAGTTCTCAAGGTCTTTAACTGATTGAGTAGGTGTGGCCTAGAAGTTCTGTTGCCGGTGTTCTTGTAGTAGTCAACATTACATTTGAAATCCAGAGACTCCCATTGTTCACTTTGTGGAGATTCTTCCCTGCTCATTAATTTACTAGCTATTGACCATCAGAGTTTCTCAGTATGAAAATAAAGTTTATGGAGAAGGATTTAATTCTGTAGTATTCTCAACTACAGAATAATCTATTTCTTGATGGCTACTCAAAAATTACAAAGAGAAAATATTAAGATATCAAAACTGGAGTGATTTTTTAAAGGGACAAATTAAAAATCATTTTAAAAGTTCTATAATATGCTTTATACATGGGGATATTTTGCAATCTATGGGACAGAACATGATAGGAACATGGGGTTAAAAAAGTTTTCCAGTATACTCTTTCATAAAATTTGCTACTTATCCACCACTACCACCCAGATTTCTGTCATCCTCAAATTTGATAAACCTACCATGTAAGCCTTTATTAAAGTCTTTTGTAAAAATGTTGCATTGCACTACACTAGAAAACACCTTGCCAAACTGGCACTCTTGAGTTCAGTCAATTCTAAATCCTTTTAATTTTACTCTCACCTAGCCCACGTTTCAAAATCCCTCTTTTTCGTAGTAGGAGATAATTTTCTCAAATATTATCCTAAAATATATGTAAATTGTAGTCTGTAGTCTGAATTATTAATATAATAACAGTGTCAAGAAAGGAACTTGTGTTAATCTGTCATGATTTCTTTTTTTGTTAATGATGATGAAATCATGTTGACTTCTTTTTTCTAGATGTTAAATAATCAACTCCTTGATTAAAAAAAAAAAAAAAAAAAGTGCTCAAGCAACCATCTGAATTTAGGAGATCCAGAGGTCCCATGCTCTTAGAAAAGAGATTTATTTAAAAAAAAAAAAAAAAAAGTATAGTAAGAACACTTGGTACAAAACATTCCTCCCAACCAGGACTTTACTCTTTCCTTCCTCCAAGTTCCTTGAGGGGAGTGGGCTCAAAGTACAAAGCCAGTAAGATATACACATAGGGAACACAAGTGGCAAAAAGATACCGTCTGACTCATGGTCTTTCCCGCCCTACCCCCTTCCTTATGGAGGTAAAATGGAATCTGTTAGGTTCTTACTAAGTGCTAATGAGATAATGAGATAAGTTCTTACTAAGTGCTAAGTCGGTACTTGACAATTCTCTAGTTCCTCTGGGAGGATAAAAAAGGGTGGCACTTGAGAGATAGTCTTGTCTGGACCAGACTTGAGGCGGCTCTCAGGAGGAAGAAGTAGTCACTACTCTGGACCAGAGTTGACAGCAACTGTCAGGAGACAATGGCTCTCTACAGGAAGAAGGATCTGTCAGAGAGATTTGAGTTGACACAGCAGATCTCCTCCAAGAGAATGGGCGTGGGATAACGCAAGGGCTTCTGGGAAAAATTACTTCAACCAATGAACTTGCTCCTCCTAAGCATGCAAGCTCCTCCCCAGGAGTTCACAGACATAAAACTCCCAGTAAAGGCCAGAACTAGAGAATTGTTTAAGTACCTTCTTAGTACTTAGTAAGAACCTAACAGGAATCCTTATGAAATCTCCCTTAGATATGTCCTTCTTCTGAACTCTGAGTATTGGTGCCTTTCTGAAGTTCATAGCTGACTCTTCTCTCTACATACTGCTATGAACTAATTGGCCCTAGATTTACAATTCTTCCACACATTTCTTCTGCTGCTGGTTACCACTACTCTAGAAACTCTACTACTATCTCAGGTTGCATCTTTTTAGACAAATTCAACCTTGATTTACCCTTTCCTGAATCATTAGTTATTTCAGCTCTACAACCAATTAGAAGATTTTTCATCACTCTATACTCAACCCAAACATATCATAGCCTCAGATACTGGATTAGAGTCAGGGAGGAAATATATGAAGATGTTCTATTTAATCCATGAGAAAGAGAAAATCTGGGCAAATTTTTTCTATTATATGTTCTAGAATTTTTCCAGTAATCAAAGGCAAGCTCACTTTATACATAATATTCTTTTTCCCTTTCCCAAAAATCAAAATACTGAACCTTGTCCAGCCCTTCAGTAACTCTCCTGTTTTCTAATATCTTCCAAATATGTTGGACAATGGCTTAGCAATTATGTCTGTTAATTATTTGGGTTCACTAAGTAGAAGTTTACTTGGTCAATTTGACTTGAATTTACTTAGTGCAACTAGCTATGTGATTCGAATATTACTGTTAGCCACTTTTTGTTTTATCTTTTCTAGTTTTAAGGACATGTTCCTTGTGTTTTAAGAAGTTGCACTAATTGCAAGGGCAAAATTTACCAGCTGATACTGTCTAGTCACATTGTAAACTTTACCCTGGCACCACTAAACGGTGACAAAATCATATTCATGTGTTCTGGTGCAATTTAACAAAGAATAGGAATTGTTACAAAGATTAATTCCACCTGATTGAAATTCATATGGAGAACCATGCAAAAACTGCCATTGATTCTCTTAGATAGTTCCAGATAAAGTCATACTCCTTCATTCTACTAAAAGTTTCTCCTGGTTCTCTATCAGCCTTCTCTGTACTGATATTAAACACCAGTATTCATATGACAGACATAAAAAGTCTTCAGTGGGAATGGGATCAAAGACTAGATTATTCCTACTTATATAGTAAAGAAAAAAAAGTACAGTTCTAAAGATTTATCAGTAAATTTCCATGACCATCAAGTGTTTATTGAAATTTCAAGAGTAATATGGTTATTACAAATCTTAAAAACATTACATGTAGATGTAATTTTTAGTGGAAGAGATAGAGAATATTTTTCTGGAAGAAAAAAAAAACTTCCATAAATATTTCATGTCAGATTTTTTTTAGCATAAAAAGTCTTTGTCTGCAATTAAACAGATATTCAGCTAAAGAAAATTTTGAATGAAATCTTAGAGCACTTGCCAAATGCTTGTCACTTATTTTCATTTTCAATATGTAATTCTTATTAAAATTTGTTTTTATTAGTGACCTGTGTTTTTACATCACCACATATCCCATCCTTATCCTCTTTGTAACAAAGATCTAAAAGGGAAAAAAAAGTTCAGTAAATCAGCCTACACATGAACCACATCTGATAATATATACATTATTAAGTAGCCTAGTCACTCATTTCTGCAATGCCAGATGGAATCAATTGTACAAAGTCCATACTTGCTTGGAAATGCTTAAATCTTTTCAAGTCTTTCAAAGTACATCCCTCATAATAATAACAATTCTCCCAGAAACAGCTTCCTACTGTAGAGATGTAGAGATGGCATCTTAGCAAACTGATCAGGACTGCACATCCTCCAGATCTACATTACATATAGATATGATGGAATATTATTTCTCTGGAAAAAAAATTAGGAGAAGAATAGATTCTAAGAAACCTGACAAGTCTTATGAACCAAGACATAATGAATAGTGCAGAATCAGGAGAACATTACACAATATAGTCATTATAAGAGACTTTTGAAAGCTTTAAGAACTATTATCAATGTAATGGTCAATCATGATTCCATAAGACTAATTCTATTCAATTCAACAAATATTTGTCAACTGCCTATCATGTGCTATGCATTGCACTAAAAGCTGTTTTTGTTGTTCATTCATTTCAATCAGATCTAATCCTTTGTGACCCCATTTAGGGTTTTCTTGATAAAAATAGTGGAGTGAACTGCCATTTCCTTCTTCAGCTCATTTTATAATGAAGAACTCAAGGTAAAGGGGGTTAAATGGCTTGTCTCAGACCACACAGCTAGAAAATGTCCGAGGACAGATGGGAATTTAAGATGAGTCTTCCTGACTCTAGGTCTGGCACTCTATCCCCACTTTACCTTCTAGTTTGCCTTGTGTTGCATAATTAAATGATTGTGGAATGCTAATCACTGATCCCCTTATAAATTGATAGATAAAACTAGGAGAGCTTGAACTTATGGTAGAGAAAAGGAATATCCTAAACAATTAGGGGACCCTAGGATCTTGAGGGGGAGAAATAGCAAGCTGGCCCTGAGAGGGTGATCAATAGTAAACTCATTATGTATAATCATCATTTGTTTAGGAAGTTAATGTTATACATTCTTATATAGTATACATCTAACATATAAGTTATATAATCAGTTGTTTTTAGAACTGATGTGATAGCTAATCTCAAAAAGTGCTTGTTAATGCTGTAATGTCAACAGGTCAAGATGTCTCCAGTGAAGTTCCCCTAGGATTTTATGTTTCATCCAGTGTTGCTTAACATTATCAGTAACTTAGACAAAAGCACAGATTGGATGATCGTGAAATTTGCAAATAACACCACACTGAGAGGGGAGGGTTAGGTAACATGCTAGATAGCAGATTCAGGATCCAAAAAGTTCTTGATTGGTTAGAGCCCTGGGATGAATCTAATAAGATGAAATTCAATAGCGATAAATGTAGATTCTTGCCATTGTGTATAAAAACTTCATAAATAGAATACAAGAGAGGAAGGGTTAGTTGGCCCTTGTTCTGAAAGAGATCTGGGGGTTGTAGTGAATTGAGGTCAAAGTAAGTAAGCAGTGTGATTTAGCAACAATAAAGTTAATGTGGTCTTAGATTACATTAAAAGGGGCATAGTTTCAAAGAATAGGAAGGAGATGGTTCCATGGTACTCTGACCTTGTCAGAACACATCTAGAGTACTATGTTAAGTACTGGGCACCATAGTTTAAGAAAGAGTTGATAACTGGAAATTTTTCAGAAGAGAAAAACTGGGTAGGTAAAGGGCACTGAGATCATGTTATATGAAGACCAGTTTAAGAAGCTGGCCATTTTTAGTTGAGAAGACTGAGGAGGTTCAAATATCCAAAGGGTTGTCATGTAGAGAAGGAATTGGATTTGTTCTTCATAATGTCTGAAGGGGATATATGTAGCATAGTCAGTTAAGAACTGGGTTCAAGATGGTGGCTGAAGTCACCTTCAAATCTCAAATTCTTTAATTTCTTTTTGTTATAATAGAAAAGTATTGGTATATGAATGTTATGGAATATTATTGTTCTGTAAGAAATGACCAACAGGAGAAATACAGAGAGGCTTGGAGAGACTTACATCAACTGATGCTAAGTGAAACGAGCAGAACCAAAAGATCATTATACACTTCAACAATGATACTATACGAGGATGTATGCTGATGGAAGTGGTTATCTTAAACATAGAGAAGAGCTAATCCAATTCTAATTGATTAATGATAGACAGAATCAGCTGCATCCAGAAAAGGAACACTGGGAAATGAGTGTAAACCGTTATTTTTACCTTCTGAATCCAATTCTTCCTGTGCAACAAGAAATTCGGTTCTACACACATATATTGTATCTAGAATATACTGTAATATATTTAACATGTATAAGACTGCCTGCCATCTGGGGGAGGGGGTTGGGGGAGGAAGGGAAAAAAATCTGAATAGAAGTAAGTGCAAGGGATAATGTTGTAAAAAATTACCCATGCATATGTACTGTCAAAAAAAAGTTATAATTATAAAATTAAATAAAAATTAAATAAAAAAGGAAAATACAAGGCAAAAGCAAAAGCAATACAACAAAAAAGGGCAATTAACAATAAAATATGAGACAACCAAAAAAAAAAAAAAGAAAAGTATTATTACAAACTTTTCTGTACATATATATCCTTTTCCTTTTTTTGACCTCTTTTGGATCTATGGTTATTGATGGTATTATTAAGCCAAATGCTATGAAAATGATTTAGGGGAGAGGTATTCTTCCAAATTGCTTTCTGGAATGGTTGATCCACTAATAATGTGTATATGTTCCTGTCCACTTACAAACTATCCAATAATTTTATCATTTTACTTGTTTGTCATCTTTGTTAATCAGATGCAAAGATAGACCAGATTCCAGGTTGTATCAATTCATGCCATCCATAAGCTGTGTTTTTGTATATTATGCATGTATGTATGTATCTATAACTATGAAGTGTGTATGCCCATCTAAGATATATGTTTGTTAATAGGATTTATCAAAATAAGGATTTCAGGGATGTGTCTTGCCCTGGAATCTTGCCCACCTCTTTCCACGGAAGATTTTGATTCTTTTCTTGCTGCTTTACAATTCTCAGAGAAGAGATATCATACCAGAATTATATCTATCTCCCTTGCTACATTGTTAGTCTAGGGGAAATAATTTCTGGGTTCTGGTCACTTTTCTTCATCACTGTAATTTAATGTACCCCAACTTCTATCTGAAAGTTTGAGTCCTTTCCCACAAAATGCCATTTACAGTCAATCAAACAGTGAATAATGAATAAATTCCATTTATCCAAGCTGACAGCACACAGAAATAAGAGAAATTATACAGATTAGAATCTACTGGGCTAATTTTCTGGGAGAGGAAATGAACTTCCTCACTGGGATGAGATATTTCAGCTCAATTGAGAGAGAATCCCTGATTTTACCCAAAGAAAAATTCCCCAAAGTCTGTTGTAGTAAGTTGGAAATGGGGACATGATGAAGGCACTACCTTTCCTGTATTTTGTCTTTTTTCCTTGAATTCTCTCCCTTCAGAAATCTCTTCCCTGAGCCTTTCCTCTCTTAAAAGTGGAAACCAGAACAACTCGGTGCTCTCAAACTCTCATTGCAATCCTGATACAGGTACAAAGAAAAGTGTGATCTTCCTGAATTCTTTTTTTTTTTTTTTGAGGCTGGGGTTAAGTGACTTGCCCAGGGTCACACAGCTAGGAAGTGTTAAGTGTCTGAGATCAGGTTTGAACTCGGGTCCTCCTGAATTCAAGGCTGGTGCTCTATCCACTGTGCCACCTAGTTGCCCCTGCCTTCTCACTTTTAATGGTATGCTATGGTCCATGGAATCATGAAGAGTCAGGCACAACTGAATGACTAAACAACAAAATTTATCATATATGTAGCTTTTTAAAATGCATATTTGATTGTCGTGTTTCCTCTCTCCTCTCCTCCCTCCCCCTCCCCACCTCCGCCTCCTGCCTTAAAATTATGAGCTCCTTAAGGGCAAGGACTGTCTTTTGCCTCTTTTTTTTTTTTTTTTTTTTTTTTTTTTTTTTTTTTAATCCCCAGTGTTTAGCACAGTGCCGGATAGTAGGTGCTTAGTAAATAGTTATTGATGACTATTACTTTTGATCAATGACTACTCTGTGCCAGACTTCTTACTAAATTGCAGATATAAAAAAGGCAAAAGAGAATCCCTACTTTCAAGGAGCTTGGAGTCTAATTGAAGATTGACATGAGAACAATTAAGTACAAATAAGATATAGGAAGGATTATCAGGAAAGACTTCTCAGTCTCTAGTAGCATTTCCATCATTTGGAACTGCTTACTTATCAACTAACTATCAAAAAGCATTACTACATGCCAGGCACAGTGCTAGGAGTTGAGAATATAAGTATAATAAATAAATATAATTAAAAAACAATAAACTAATATAATAAATCCCTACTTGCAAATAGCTCACATTTAATCTTTTTCCTCCTACCTTGGGAAAGTTATAGAATATAAGTGAGTAAGATTCTTGTACATTTCTCATAAGTTCCTAGTTGGGATGATCCTGACAGTTTTTCCAGAGAATTTCTTTTGTCTTAAATTTTTTCTGTACGTGAGACTAGCAGGCCACTACTTCTCTCTCACACACATCCTGTTCTGAAGAATAAAACACATACATTATAAATTGCCATGGTTGACCATACTTTTATCTTAGGCCAAATTCTAATACTAATTGAAGAGAAATATAAACATTTTAACAAATGGGTTACTTTTGATCTATCTCTAATTTCTGTAGAATTTTTTTCCAGTTTTTTTAAGCACTTTTAAAAATCAAATAAAATTTTATTCCAATAGTTATCAGATTTTATCAAATATCAAATGCTATACTACTGTTTAATTTTTTTCTGATCCTTGTGTACATTCTACTAGTGAATTTTTCTATTATTTTAAATTATTATTTAATAGTTGTGATGATTATTACTTTATAGTATTATTTGACATCTAGTATTATTAAGCTCCCTTCTTTCCCACATTTTTCATTATTATTCTTAACATTTAAGACCTATTGTTGCTCCAAATGAATTTTGTTAACTTTGTTAAAGTCTATAAAGTAATCTTTTGGTAATTTGATTGGCAAGTCATTGAATCTAAAAATTCCAATAATTTTGAAATTTTCTTTATATTATATTTATATAATATCTATTTATTATATATTTATAAACTAAGCAATTAATTGTTCCAATTCTTTAAGTCCAGTTTTATTTCTCTAAAGAACATTTTGTAGTTCTATTCATATATATGATATCTGTATGTCTTGGTAGCTAGACTCACAGATATTTTATACATTATACATTTTACCTATTTTTCATAGAATTCCTTTTACTATTTCTTCCTGCAGGATTTGTTAGGCAATAAATAGAAAGATAGATTTTTTGGAGCATTTATTTTATATCTTACCTTTTTTTTTTTTAACTAGAGTTGCTATTCTAATTAATTTTCAGTTGAATTTCTAGGGTTCTCTACATAAATCATCATTTGCAAAAAATGCTAATTTCGTTTCTTCTTTGCCTATGCTTATTTCTTCACTTTCTATCTTCTTATTGTTATAATTAGCATTTCTAGAACTATATAAAATAATAGTGGTGATAATGAATATCCTTGCTTTACATTTGATCATAATGAAAAGGCCTCATATATTCTCCAAAAAAATAATGTGACCTCAGTTTTAGATAGATGCCATTTATCATATTCCTTTGGCTTTTTATCTTTTTTTATTTTAACAGAGAAGGGTGTTATATTTTGTAAAGACTTTTTCTGCATCTTTTGATATAATTATTTTTATTGTTTTTGTTATTGATAGTCTATAATTTTTCAAATATTGAACTAACTCTGTATTCTTAACATAAATTCAACCTGATTATCATGTACAATATTTTTGCCATGATATTGTATCTTCTTTGTTAAATAATTTAAATATTTTGGCATCAATATTCATTAGAAATATTGATATACAATTTTCTTTTTATACTTTATCTCTCCTTCAGTTAGATATTAAGATAATACTAATCTCATAAAATAAGTATGGTGGGATTTCTAACTTTTCTAAAATTATATTCAGTTTTTATTCATTCCCACTTATCTTTTTATTAAGAAAAAGGATCATTTATCATCTCCTATACTGTAATTTAAAATCTCTTTCTTGTATCCTTTTGGCTTTTTACTGTACAGGCTAGACTATTCATTCTCTTTCAACCACAACTAATTTTTTTCATAAATCCCACATTCCTACCTAGTCCACATTATGCCTAAGTAATCCTAAGTGTGTAGAATCATAGATCTAGAGTTGAAAGGGACCTAAATCAGCCTCTCTTCTGGTTCCCTTTAACAGATGAAGAAATGGAATTTCTCCAGTACTATGCCAGGAGTGGGATTTATACAGAAGTCCTTTCCAACTCTAGAGCCTGTGCTCTGAGTTTTACCCATTTGAAAAATTCATGTTTGAAACCATCCCCTTTAGATATGATTTGTCTTTTTTTTCCCTCTTGCCAATCTTTGCAAAAGGGAAACACAAAGTTTTTCTGGTCTAAGATGCTGGTATTATCAAAATAATTAGCTTGCAAAGACATATTACAGTCTAAATTTTTTTTTTTTTGTCTTAGAAATCTGACCTCATTTGTGGTATTTTCTATTTACAATCATTCAACTAGCACTTTTGAAGTGTGATTTGTGAGAAATCGATTGAAATGCTCAGTGAAACAAGCAGAACTAGGAATGCACTGTACACAGTAACAGCAAGAATGTATGATCAACTAGGGCTTGGTTTTTCTCAATAGTTTAGTGATACAAAGCAATCCCAATAGACTTTGAACAGAAAATGCCATCTGCATCCAGAAAAAAAGAACAAGGAGACTGAATGTAAATCAAAACATGCTATATTATTCACTTCTTTTTTTATGTTTTTTTTTTTTTAACTCTCCCATGGTTTTACCCTTTTGCTCTGATTTTTCTCTCCTAACATGATTCATAAAACAATGTGTATTAAAAAATAAACTTAACAATTAAAAAATTAAATGTTGGAACTAATTTTGCATTCATAAGTGGTAATCATTATTATAGTCTACAAATTAATCCTTCTTCTCCCTTTATCCCCAACAATATGCAAGATTCTTTTAAGTGTTACTCTGATTTAGTCCTTGGAAAGAACACAGAAGTTTCTATTTTTTGTAAGATAGATAGATGTAAGATAGACTAAAGTGCTGGACCTGGCATCAGGAAGGCTTGAATTCAAATCTTACATACTTACTAGCTGTGTGACCTTAGGCAAATCATTTAACCTCTCAGCTGTCTCAGTTTATTTATAAAATGGGGATAATAATAGTGCCTATCTAAGTTACAGAGGATAAAATGAATTCATATTGTAAAGCACTTTCCAAACTTAAACTAGCTTTGAAAAGTTAGATTGTTAAAATTTCTTTTGCAATTTTAATGATCTTGTGTTGAATATGGTTTCTATTTCCATAAAAATGTGTAAACCCAGATTGGCAAAAGGTGTTGAAGCTGGTTTTTGTGTGTGTGTGTGTGTGTGTGTGTGTGTGTGTGTGTGTGTGTGTGTGTGTGTGTGTATAATATATAATCAGATTTTTATTGCAAAAAAGAAACTATTTAGCACAGTGCCTAGCACTTAGTAAGTGTGCTTAATAAATATTCAATTTTTTATTAATTTATTTTTATCCCTTGCAGTTTTTGCAAATGTAATTCTAAAAAACATCAAATGCTAGAATTTGTAGACACTAAACAGAACTAGGTCAGTGGGAAATGCTCTTGTTATTCTTTTGAGAAATATATACTTGATTCTGTATTTGATAAGCAATATGGATGTGGAGCTTGTTTGTATGGTAAACTATCTTTACTCTCAGAAATATCAAACTTCACAGCTTTTCTGAATCCCAAACAAACCCATCCTTATCTTTTCCCATGAAAATGTACTGATAGAAGATTAGATAACTGGCTATTTCAAGGGTGGAGGTGATTGTTGCAGGTACTTCATCTATTCTGTAATACTTCTTTCCTTACCTACTCTCACAACACTTGAGATTCTATATAAGAATAACAGAGAAAATGAATTTTCAGCACAATAATCATAAAATTTTAAGAATTAGAAATAAACTAGTTTATTTACAAAAGGATTCCACACTATATTTGCAACAAGTTGTCATTCAGGTTGTAAAATCAGAGAATCCATTACCTATTTAGGCAGCTGATTTCACTTTTGGATAGATCTCATTGTTCCTGACATCAAGCCAAATTTGACCTTTTTGAAACTTCTACTTTATTGCTCTTGGTCCTGTGCTCTGAGACTAAAAAGTGAGAGGGACATAGGCTGGATTTGTGATTTCATTTCTTTAGGAAATTTCCTGGATGAGGAAATTCTACAGTGTTGGTTGGCACCTTCTCTATATCTCATAATCTTAGAGTTGCTTTGTGGGGCTTTTCAACTCCTGACCCCTTATCAATTGAAAGATTTTTATGTGAACCTAGGTCTATAGATATATAAAAGAGGTAAATTAAATATTTATGAATAATAAATCACTATTTCACAACCCACTCCACATTCAATTATGAGATCCAATATGGGATCTTGATCCTCAATTTAAGAAGCTGGAGTTTAGAGCATTGGGAGATTAAGTGACTTGTCTAGGGTGACACAGTCTCTCGAAGTCAGAAGCAGAATTTAAGTCTTCCTGGTTCCTGAGGTCAGTCATCTATAGACTATAATACATTTTTTTCTTTTGGCCCATGATGAACAAATCTAATCTCTTTCCCACATGATAGCTCTTTAAATACTTGAAAACAGCTTTCACATGTACCTCCAATTCCTCTTCCCAGTTTTGTCTTCCCCAGGTTAAAGCCCAGCTCTTTTGATCAATCCCCATATGATACGAACTCAATAACTTTCTCATCCCAGTTGCCTCCTCTGGACAATTTCCAGTTTAAAACCATGGAGTCTAGAACTAAACAAAGTAGATGAGATCTGGAGAAAGGAGGGTACAATTTGACTTTATTATTCCTAGTAGCTTTATCTCCCTAAAGTGTAGCTTAAGACAGCATTAACTTGTTACATCTGACTGCTGACTCAACTTGAACTTCTAGTCCATCAAAATCACTAGAACTGCTAGTCCATCAAAATCACTAGAACTGCTATCTAACCATTCTCTCGTATTACTTTCATGAAGTTAATTTTTCATACTCAATTCTTGGACTATATTTTTCCCTGTTGAATTTCTAATTTTTAAACTCAGACCTATGTTCTAGCTTGATTCTTCACTTATTTGTGTCATGAAACTCTTTGGTAGTCTGATGAAACTCAAGGATTCTTTGTCAGGATGCTTGTTTACCTTCAAATTGAAGTGCATGCTGAAATTCAGTTGGGGGAGGGTATTTTCAGGTGAACAACCACTACTTTAGATTGTTAAGATCATTTTGTATCCTGAATGTTATCAATTATGCTACTTGTTTACCTAGTTTAATGCCACCTGCAAATTACTCTCCCTCTTTATCCAAGCCACTGAAAAAATTGTTAATCACAAGGGCTAAGCATTCATTTGTGGGAGTACTGCACTGGAGATTTTTTGCCATTTGTACTGTGAACCATTAGCTACTACACTTTGAATTTGGTCATTCAACTAATTTTAAGTTTAACTGATTGCATTATCACTTAATCTATGCCTTTCCATCTTCTCAAATAAGAGTAAAATGAGAAAGTTTATAAAAAGCTTTGCTAAAACCCAGGTAGACTGTGTCCATATTGTCTCCTGATTACTATTTTTTAAAAATGAGGCATCAGAAATGATTTGTTCTTGATGAAGCTATGATGGTTTTCTGTAATCATCACTTCCTTTTCCAGATTTTTGCTAAATATCTTTTTAATGAATCGTTTTAGAATTTTCCCAAGAATTAAAGTCAATTTCACTGGCTAATAGTTTAAGAGACTGTTCTCTTCCCTTTTTTGAAAATTGGGACATTTGTGATTTTTCCAATGTTGTGGTAAATCGTTTTCCATGACTTTTCAAATATTTCTAACAGTAGCTTAATAATCATTTTCTACCAGTACTTTCCCAATCTGAGAATGTATTTCATCTAGGCCAAGTTAAGTCAATAAACATTTATGAAGTGTGAAGGTACCATACATTGTACTAAATGCTGAAGATACAAAAAGAAGTAAAGACTCCTGTTCTCAAGCAGCTCACTATCTAATAGAAGATCACAAGCAAACAAATATGAATAAATGAGCTATATATAGGAAAAAAGAGGAAATTACTGAGAGAAAGCTCTAGAATTAACAGTAGTTGGGAAAGGCTTTCTACAGAAGAGGGGATTTTAGTTGGAACTTGAAGGAAACCAAAAATTAGAGATGAGGAGCACTTTCTACATATGAGGACAGCCAGAGAAAATGCATGGCGTCAGATGGAGGATTTTCTTTAAGGAACAGCAAGAGGCCAGTGTCACTGGATCATAGAGTATATGGTAGAGAGGAAATGTCTCCAAAGTATCACAGTAAAATGAATTGCCCTAATTTTTTTGGTTTTCCAATGCATAAAAGTATACACTATACTATAGTCTAAGCATACAATAGTAGTCTAAAAAAAGTACAAAAATTAATTTAAAAACTTTATTCTTAAAACATCCTAATTATGATCCGAGCCTTCAGTGAGTGTTCTTTTTTGGGGGGGAGGCTGGTGAAAGGTCTTGCCTAAAAATCTATGGGTGATGACTAATTAGGGTGGTTGAAGAAGGTTTTGGTGTTTGTAGCAATTTCTTAAAATACTACAACAATGAAGTTTATTATTGATTTGACTCTTCGTTCACTTGCACATTTGGAGGCCATTGTAGGGTTTTGCACATTTGGAGGCCATTGTAGGGTTGTCCTAATTTCAATATTGTTGGGTCTAAAGAAAAAGGGAGGACTGAGGAGTAGGAAAGAGAGGGAATTGCCAGTCAGTGGAGCAGTCAGGACACACATTTATTGCTTAAGTTCATCATCTTATATGGATGCTGTTTGTGGCACTTGGAAACAATTATAATAGTAACATCAAAGATCACTGATCACAGATTACCATAACAGATAATGAAATTCTGAACTGTTGCAAGAATTACCATAACGTGACAGACTCTATGTAAATTCATTCTGTTGGGAAAATGGGGTCTATAGATTTACTCCACACAGGGTTGTCACAAATCATCAATTTGTAAATTCAAAAAACAAACAAACCTTATCTGTGAAGTTCAATAAAACAAGGTATACCTGTGTAAGAAGACTGAGAAGGGGTGTGGATAAGTTATAAGGGACATTGAAAGTCAAGGGATTTTGGATGTGATCCTTACGTTTTATTAAGCATGAAGTGACATGGTGAATGAAATTCATTGAAGGCAATTATGTGCTCCCTTAGTATCTTCTTATTTACCTTGTGATACCAACTCCCTATTAGTCATTTTTTGTTCTGTCACTAACAGTATAAAGGTCATTCACTTTTGCAGAGAAAACAGGAAATGAGAATTGAGAAGTTCTGTTTTCTCTCCGGTTTTAATTATCTTTCCATCTAAGCAAAGGTCCTATCTCTTCAAGTCTTCCTGCTCCTCTCTAAAAACAATCAGAATCAAATCTTTTTGTTGTGCATAGCTTCCTTTGCTAGTTTCAGCTCATTCTGACATTATTTTAAAAGAATCATGACACTTGCTTTTTATACATTCTCTTTCACCTGGATGTACCTCTGTATACTTTAGTTGGTGGTGAACTTTCCTGTATATCTACATTGGCCTCTTTAGACAAATTTTACTTTTCCTTATTGGAATTCCCTTTTTTTTTTCTTCACAATTTCAATCATGAGCATCCTTCCTGAATTCATCTCCCCTGTAGCCTTTAATTTCATGGGATTCTGTCTTCTTTTTCAACTCTGTGAAATCTGCTTTCCCAAAAATCTTGATTATAGTTCAAGCTGTGCCACGATCTTCTCTCCTCTATTACTAACTCTAGGGTAGAGGTGACAAAGTTGAGATAGTGCCAAGCTGACTTCAGTCAGCAAAACATCTTCCTGAATTCAAATCCAGCCTCAAACACTTACTAGCTATGTGACCACGGACAAGTCCTTGAATTGTCTGTTTTCTCATCTGTAAAATAATTGGAGAGGGAAATGGCAAGCTACTTAAATGTCTTTGCCAAGAAAACCCCAAATGGGGTCGCCAAGAATCCGAGGGAACTGAACAAAAAATCACTACTGCTAAGGAATGATTACTTCCCTCTACCGTTATTTCTACTCCAGCAACCTCCTGCCCTGATCCAGAATAAAATATTCCTTTGTTGGTTCATCTTTTTTAAGGACAAAATTAAATAAAAAAAAAAAGTCATTAACTTTTCTGCTTTTGGTAGAATTTCAACTGAGGTCTGGATAATTGAAGTTTTCGACCCTCTTATTAGTGCTTTTACTAGACCAATATTTTCCAATTCATCTACTTCCTTTTTATAGCCACGTGGACTTGTACTCCAATGACAAAATCACTTTTGTTTCTCCCCTTTTTGACTTTACCCAAATACTCTCTAAGGTGCTTCTTACTCTGGTTTCGGCCGGAATGTGGAAGCTTTCTTAATGTTTAGTGCTGCATCTCTCTCCCCTTTCCTATCAATAGAGGCAGGAGGATACAGAAGAACAGTGGATTTGGATGTTCTAAAGAACGGGATGGAAACCCTATCATCCTGCATACAGCCTTAGGAAATTTGGATGAATCACTGCTCTCCGTGCCTCAGTTCCCTCATTCGTGAATTGAGGGAGTTGGATTCAATAAATTCCAGGGCATCACTCACCAGGTATTCTTCTAATGCTCTGTTTCTGCTGGAGGCTAAATTCAATAACTTTTAAGGCATGGCACAGAACACAACTATTAATTTTTTTTGACTTGAGCAGTCTGGGTAAAAAAAAAAAAAGAGATTTACTGAATCCAACCCACCCATTCTACTCATTCCCCATAAAGAACCAGGAATAGGGCACACTGCTTTTAGACAAGAAACTGGATGTTCATATTTGTACCCTCACAGAACCGATCCGTACCCGCGGAGGGGGGAGGGGGAGACGGAGGCCACGCCGTCAGGCTCCGCGGAACTGCGGAGGAGACGCAGACATGGCTAAGCCCGCGACACTAAGGGCCCGAAAGGATTAACATTTTATTTCTCTCCGACCAGCCAAGCAGACTACCGAGATCAGGATTAACTCAAGAAGGGAGAAGGAAGAGGGTGCCAAGTATTCCTGCCGGCCCCTCCCCCATCTGCGTTAGAAACCAGGGGAGAAAGAGCCGGAGTTCCCGCGTAGGTGCAGCAGGGGCAGGGGGGGGAGGTGTCAGGGCCCCCCCCAGCGGAGGTGCGTAACAATTGGCGTCGTTTCTGCGTGTGATTGTCTCATTGTTTCCCCCGTAGTATGGGGGAGGGGGCGCGCGCCCGCGCCGGCGCAGGAGGGGGAAGGGGAGGTTTCGGTTCACAGTCCGCGCGCTCGCTACCTTGGCAACAGAGTCTGAAGAGGAGAGTCCGTCCGTGAGCGGACTTCTTTCGACCCTCCCTCTACCCACGACGGGATCACTGTTCCGCCCTCCAGAGCGCCCCCTACACCCATTTTCCTCTTTCCTCTTTCTTTTTCCCTCCTCGTCCTGCCTCGCTCCCTCACCGCCCCCTTTGGGACTCCGTCCACGCCACCATCCCCCGCTTTCCAAAATGGCCGCTGCGCCCGGCATCTGCGGTCACGTGACCCTCCACATTCTCCGCTCTCGGCCTTTTTCTGGATAGCTCGGACTTCAGGGAGGCAACACGCAGGCGGGTGGGGGTGGGGTGGGGGCGGGGGAGGGGCAGGTTAGAACGGAGAAATCTCACGAGATCTCCCAAGCCCAGAGACAAGGAGCAGAAAGAGGAAGGAGAATTGGGGGGGAGGGTGAAGAGAAAAAGAATTTTCGCGAGATCTTGAGCGCTCCAAGTCTGGTACAAATCGGGGAAGAGGAGTTCTCGCGAGGGCTTGAGGGTTCGAGGACGAGGGGGGGGTGGGGGGAGGGGGGAGGGGAAAGGACATAGGGGGGGTTTTAGTGAAAGAGAAGCTCTCGCGAATTTTTGAGGACTTTGCTCTGCTGAAGCAGTGGGAGAATATACGGATTGTTCCCGCGAGGTTAGGGCTGATTGATTGGCGCGGCAACAAGAAAAGAGAAGTGGTGGCAGTAGGGGGAGGTGTGGGCTGGGTAAGGAGAGGAGGCGACGGGGGACGGGCACGTCTTACGTGCTGACGTACAAGCCGTCGGAGTGGGTATATTAGGGCCGTGGCCGCGCCGGGCGTTCCAGAGCCGCAGTTCCCCGGTGAGAGGTGCTTTGCGGTGAGACATCCCACACACACAGTTGATCCGCAGTGGTAACGCCAGAGTCCCCGGTACTCTTCAGGGATGAGTCATGTGGCGGTGGAGAATGCGCTCGGGCTGGATCAGCAGGTAAGACGGCGAGAAGGGAAGGGGCTCCGCGCCGCGCGGATCTCATCATACTCCCGCCCTCCCCCCACAAGCCTGGCCTGTGGCGCAGTGCTAAACCCTGTTGGTCTGCCAGTACCCTGGTCTTGGGTCATATGCTCCGGGCCCGAGTAAGTCGCCTTCTCGGGGTTGTGGAGGGGGAGAGAGAGAAGTCGGAGAGAAGGTCGGGGAACAGCATGTAGAAAAGGACCTGGGAGAGGCGGGCTTTGTGTTGGGCCCGGCTCGCCCGAGGTATTGTCCGTGGTCCGCGCACAATGGCGGCTTTTGTGCGAGCGTGCGCAAGTGAGTCGGAGGGAGAAGGGAGCGCGCGCCGGGAGCGCGCGCCGAGGGGGGGGTTGGGTGCGCGCGAGCTGGAGGGGGCTCTTTGTCTACAGTCTTTTGTGCTACTCTCTGAGAGTGTTTGTGTCTTTTGAAGCTGGCTTCTGAGCAGGCCTTTGCATTAGCCGAGTAGTGGTTTGTTTCTGGTATTTGGTTAGGGCTGTTTTATCTCGTGGAAGGTGTGAATGACGAGGTACGGAAGACCTGATACAAAGTGGCGGGGACGCGCGGGCTGACGGCCTTCGCTCTGGGTAATGGCGGCGGCCTCCTTTGTGTGCTGCTGCGTGGCTGGGCGGCGCTGCGGCCCGCTAGCGAGGTGGGGGGCGGGGGCGAGGTAGAAGCCGCCAGCGCAGGGGATGCGGAGGAGTCGAAAAGCACCAAGTAGGAACTTGGGTACCCTATTTTTAAGTCATTCTCGTTGGTTTAAAGGGTTTGGAACTTGTTTTATCTCCCCTTTTGAAGGGAGATCTTTGATTCCACTGTCCCGGTTGGCGAAGCAGCGTTTCCGGAGTGGAAAGTTTTGTGACGCAGATGGGCCGAGGAGGGATTGTGGGGGGGCGGGGAGGGGGAGGGGAGGAGGAATGGGCCGGTCCGTGCGCCGTTGCGCCGGGTAGTGGAGATATGGAGGTGGGGGGAAGGCCGTAGGGGGGTGATATCGAGTACTTGGGGTCAAGAGGCAGCATTACCCCTTAACGTTGTTAGCCATTTGTGATGCTTCTACTTTTGTGGGCCTTAAATTTGGCCTTCAAGCATGGGAGGTTTGAAAGGAAAAAATTCTAAAATTTCGATTTTGATGGAATAGAATTTTGTGATGAAATATTGGGTAGGGCATTCAGCTATAGTTTATATACATCTGAGGGAAAAATCCCAGCAGTCTATGTGTGAGGATTGGAAGGATGTGGCATGGAGAGGATTATAGCAATGCCACTTGGGCCTTTTCCGAGAAAAAGTCCATTGTTATGTTTAAATGAATTCTGGTACTTAATGATTGATTCTGCAGATGTAACAGCGACTAAGGTTTTCATCTGTCATGAGCATCTAGAAGACCATTCAGGAATTATCCAAATACCATTGGGATATTTTATTTCTACTTGATTTTTATTTAAGTTCTGAAAGTAAATGTAGTCTTATTTATTAGGTGTGTTTGCCAGTAAAACGTACTTGTCCAAAATTAACCTTATGCAACAGCCTAGTAAAACTGGTTGGCAACAATGACTGGGAATCTGAGTATTGGGGATTTGCAATTTGGAGGACTTTGAGGGATCTGTTTCATAATGATGCCATCATTTGTCTGTGAATTGTCGTTCGTAAGTGTGACTTTGTTTTACTACAAATGAAACGGTGCCTTAGTGTTAAAGACACTCTAGAATTTTAGGAATGAATTAGAACACTTCTTGAATACAGAATTGAGTTGACCTTGACCTTTGTAGAGCTTTCATAAACAAATTTAAGCGGTGGACACTATAATTCATACCAATTAGGCTTTCAGGATGAAGCTCAGAAATTTATAAATGATGGGAATGGAAGGGACTGTTTTAAAAACTGCCTTATAGATTGTAAAATTAAAGAGCTTTCTTTCATGGTTACAAAGATTGCTTTTTGTATCCCCCAAGCATGTTGGATATTGATTTAATTAAAAAAAAAAAACTGGACAAGCTTTTCTTAATATGAATATGGATTACATCTTAAGGGAGTAAATAAACATTACAAAGGGGTCTTACTCTGCAAAAGAGGAATGGTATCTGCTTCCTACTTTACACTTGATATATTTTCATAGGTGATACATGGAGGAGGTTAATATATATATGTATATATATACACACACATATGTATATATGGCACTGCCATTTTATGAATGTCATATCTATATCCAGGGACTTACTTTTAAATCATTCATCCCTATAAAGGTTAGTTTTTAAACTCTATATGCTTTTAATGTGAGTCATTTCTGTAGTATATAGTAATGCTTACTGAAATCCACTTTCTAATGTAAAAGATATTTTTTAACCTAGGATTTTGAAGTTTTGTATTCAATGGGAATATATAAAAATAGGTTTAAAATAGGGAATATGACCTTTAGGAATGATTAAGAGGTGAGAAAGAGCTAAAGAACTTGAAATTTCTATTAGAAATTGAAATTTTAAAAGTGTAAAACTCCAGATAGAGTAATTACAATCATACTAACATGTTTCCCCAGGGAAAACAATTTTATATAAAAGATTTGTAGGCCCCAAAATGGGAGGATTTTTGAACCTTTGAGAAGTTGGATCACATTTAACATTTTACAGATGAGGAAATTGAGGCACAGTAAAGTAGTGGATTTTTTTGAATAGCCTTAAGTCCTGGCTTAATCCTTATACAGATGGCCTTATTACACTAATCATTTACTTTTCTTCTAAATATATAGCCTTATCCTTTAAAATGAGGCATAAAGATAAGTTATAACATTGGAAAAATCTGTAAGTTGTACTCTTGTAAAAAGCAAGATTTATGTGCATAAGCAACTATATTGGGATCAATATTTTTATAAAAATGATGTGGAACCTTGGATTAGCATATTTTTACTTGTAAGATATTGTAATTTGAAGTTTCTATGAAAAACTAAGCTTATAATAGGTCTTCGTAATAGACAAAATTCTAGCTCCAGTATTTTCCCAGTAGTAAGACTTTTAAAAACAAAATAGTCATGAGAAGTCACATTTCTGTCTCCCATAAGCCTTAAGGTAGGGTGGGTAAGGAACTATGATATAGGCATTTTTAGGTTAGGAAACAGGTTCTAGTCTTAAGTAACTAACCCAAGGGTTATAGGTCAAGATAATAAAAGCAAAAACTAGAAATTGACCCTTAACACTTTTGCTTATTAAAGTTACTTGTGATTTTTCTTGAGCTCTGTTTAATGTGTACTGACAGTGTAGTTTTATCTTTCCTTCTAGTTTGCTGGCCTAGACCTGAATTCTTCAGATAATCAGAGTGGAGGAGGTACAGCGAGTAGTAAGTATAAAATATAGGTGAATTTATTGGGGGGGGGGACTTTGTTTTCTTATGTCCAGAGTTCCAGGAAGCTCATAAAACTAGACTTTTTTTTATAAAAGATTCAAAGACTCAATTTAATTTGGCTGAATTTTTTAACTAGTAAAGACTGGTAGAATAGCCCCATAGGACATTGAATTTACCTTTTAAGTAGTTTTGTTCTGTCACTGGTATAAATCAGTAGGTGTTGGGGGTGGGGGAAGACATTTGACCCAGTTTAAACTGAACTTTCTCATAGTCCAAAAGAGTTTCCTATTAGATCAGAACCAAGATTGTCTGTTGCAGTGTTGAGGTGATTCATTTGGAAGTTTTATAAGATTCAAGAGATTTGTGTTATGGATGTGAGGTTGGAATGGGATGTTAATTGCTTTAAAAAAATTTTTTTAAGTAACATACAAGCCAATTTTTTTTTTATTTAAAAACTGCAAAAAATCACTGTAAACAAGTTGACTTAGTTGACTTGAGTTTTAGATCTTTTTACCATCCCAGTCTCTAGAAGTTCAGTAATCTCATTTTTTCTTTATCTGATTACTTAAAGCCAATGAATGAGAGGGGAGTGAGAAAAAATCTTGATTTTTATAATCATCATAGAAAACCAAACATGAAGGTAAGGTATAGGGCAGCTTTCAATCCTACCTAGGAAAGTAAAATTCTAAGTCAAGGTTAGGAAACTATGAAGAGAAAGAGAATAAGGATGAAGAGGTTGTTTATATCCATGAATGGCACTTTGCTCTTAATTTAATGAGTAAATTCTCCAAGTAAGAAAGTGATAGTGACTCACTGCTCTTGACTTCATAGTTATATTTTCAAGCAGAGTGGTGAGTTCTTAATTTTTGTTTTTACATGTTTTGAATGTGGTTGTCCTATTGATCTAGTTTGACATTGTTATATCTTTGCCCTTGTAATTCAAGAACTGTTTCAACTTGGCTGGGGAAATCTTCAATTTCAATAGGCCAAAGTTTTGTGTTTTTATTTTCTTTACAAATTTACTCTCAATCACCTCTTTCCCCATCCCCAATCATCTTAGACTTTTGTTTATCTTTCCTTGGTGGTAAATATTAAATATTAAACTTAGCAAGTGATATGTAGATGTTCTTTTCACTAAGACCCTGATGTTTTTCCTTAGTTGAGCTAAACATTAGGTACATCTCCTTTGACAAGCTCTCTTCTTTCTTCCAACTTTGGTCACCTTGTTTGTAAAGAACTTTTTTTTTTTTTTTCCCCTTAGAAGGACGTTATATTCCTCCTCATTTAAGGAACAGAGAAGCTTCTAAAGGTAAGACATTTTTCTAATGTATTTCATCTCAAACTAGATACAATTTGTCCCTTTTAAGTCTTGAGAAACTTTTATGAACTGATTCTTTGTTGAGTAAATAACCATCAAATGAATTGTAGAAGTTATAATTAAGATTTTAAAAAAGGTAACATTTCAGTTGTATTACATTTTCAATGTTAAATAATAAAACAAATCGGCATACTTACTGATTGATAGCATAAGGAGCTGCAATGCACATTAAGGATGGAAATAAGTTTTCTTTTATTTGAACTGTGATCCTGTATATATGCTAACCATATTCTTTAGACCTTTTAAGTTTAGGACCATTTTACAATGTCATTACATAGTATTGCTAACACATCCATTTCTGATTTAAATTGTAATCCTTAGTACTTTTAGTGGCACAATTTGATTATAAAGTGAACTCTGTAGTAATTGTATTGGGTTCACATAAATAATAGCATTTTTATAGAATAAGTAAAATGAAAGCTCATGGAGCTTTGGAGAAGTGATTTGTAGTAAATTTAGTCATCCATTTTCTTCATACTATGATTTAATTTATTAGCTTTGATTAAAATACTTAAAAATTCTATTGAAGTAGAAAATTGTTTCTAATTTTCTACAAATAACTTGTTAGGAAGCAATAACGTTTAGAAAATTAGTGTGGTGTATTTTACAAGTGAAATGGAGAAGCTTGTTTCTTCAAGGGTATAAGGCTAGCTTTTTTAGGAGTGAAAGATGGAAAAAGAATTCTGGTATCTTAGTCATAAAATGTGTAAGCCATATTTGTAAACTAGTTTGAAAAGGGGAAGAGGTTCAGCAAAAGCTTTTAAGTCAAATAGCAAGTCTTGCTTAATTTAAGTACCTGGATATTTTTAATTTTTTGCATTCATGTTCTAAAATGGTTTCTGACTACAAGGCCAGGAAAAAGGAAGTAAAGTGGTGCTTTTTATTAAAAGTATATGGCTCCCTTATAAAGATAAGATTACCATTAAGAAGGTATGGTAAATCAGATGGTGTACCTTGGCTTAGAGTTAGTCATCTTCTTGAGTTCAAGTCTGGCCTGAGATTGGAAAGCTGTGTGACCCTGGACAGGTCAATAACTGTTTGTTCATCTGGAAAATGGCAAACAAGAAAACCCCAAATGGAATGGCTTACAACTGAAATTGAACAATACATAAGAATAGGATAAGTAATATACTCTTCCCTAGATTATTCTCTATTCCCTCAGTTTTTTAATCGAAGAAATTGGGACTAAATGTATCAGTAAGATTTTGAATTCAGGTTCCATAGGAATGTTAGGTCATCTTAATCTTATATGTAATAAATTGTTCTCAACAAATAGTCAATTCACCTTAATTACTTGGTAGTATTTAGCTGTTATACTACTTAAAAGGGTATAAAATTATGAATATGACTTGCATCAAGTTAGATATCTAAGTAGATTAATGTCTAGAGTATTTTTAGGCTATTTAAATCATAAAGTATACATGCTTCATATACAAAGTATAAGCACTTTTCTCATTGATATTCCCCCCAAATTATACTTAAATAATGTTTTTAAATTTACATGGAAGACTATTGTGCTGGATGTTAATAACTTTCCTGAAATACTGGATTAGCTCTACCTAATTTTACTTTCACTGTTAATTGCACAAATGAGTAAGAGAATTGGTTCTTAAATCAAATGTTTAGTGTGGCTTTCCTGCCTGATTGCTAAATAATATCCAGTTATTTTAGATTGTGTATAAAAGTGACATGTTAATACTGTGGAAATTTATGTAGATTAATTACATCATAGCAATGCTAAACAGGGAGATTAATTGCTTAACTACTTAAATTTGGTTTTGTATGGATATTTTTGCTAAAATTTAATCATAATCTGAAGCATGGTACAGGGCAACTTAAAGGACTGGGAAAAAAAGAAAACATTCTTAGTTTTTAGTGAGGGGATTAGAAAAGTAGTATGCTCTTGAACGTTGAATATGATAAAAAGTATGAGCATCCTTGAATTTAGAGTTACAAATGAGATTTGAATATTTATTCCTATGTGACCCTTCTGGCCTTCATTTGGCCTTTTCATGTATGGGGTTGGGTTAAATGATCTGTGAACATCTTCAGTTTTTAATGTAGAAAAGTATGGATGTGCATTATTTATACTTTGAAAGAAACACTAAATATTCCTAATGTGTTCCTTTCTCTTCCCCACTCCTGTAAATAGTGAATTATATATAACTTTGTCAGCATGGTGTCTTAATTCTTAATTACCTCTAGTTTGCAAAAGGTTCAGAGAAAGTAGAAATAAAATAAATTGGAATGGTCTTCTCATGCATACTTTTATGGCAGAGAATAATGTGATTATTCTTGATAAATTGAAATAAACTGTCTTATAACTGAAGAATATTTTGTTGTGGTCCACTGTTTTTTATCCTTTTTAAAGACAATTAAAATTTCTCATTTTAATGTGTCTATAGAATTTAACAGGTTCTAAATACTATGTTCTGGGCTATTGCCCAAATTGTGTACTGGCTCAGTTTTGAAACTTCTGATCATATGGATAAGATTGTAATGCCCTGTTTCTTAATTAACTTGGAGTTAAAAGAAGTCAATCTTGTTTCTTTTTGTTAGGTTTCTATGATAAAGATAGTTCAGGGTGGAATTCTGGTAAAGATAAGGATGCATATAGCAGTTTTGGCTCTCGTAGTGATGCAAGAGGGAAGTCCAGTTTCTTCAGTGATCGTGGAAGTGGATCAAGAGGAAGGTGTGTGATTTGTTTATTTTGAGCTATTCTCTTGCATGATTATATATACATAGCTGTCTTGATGGTAAATGTTTTTGATGTCAGAAAAATCCCCATGCTTGTTCTTTATTGACTCTTAAATGGCTTTTTAAAAATTGAAAATCTATTTCCTGCATATGGAGTATTTTTTATACACACATATATACACATGTATGTGTGTATATATGTAATCATTATGCTTTTTAAGTCATGAGAGATCTTAAAGATTGTTCTACCAAAGATCTGCACCACTGTTAATCTTTGATATTTTAATATTTAAAATATGGGCTAATTGTAGAGAATAGCCTAACTTGTTGGAGGTTTTTGTGGGTTTATTTTTTTTTTCCATAAATTTTAAACACCTTGTATTTTTGATTACACGAGTGTGGTGAACTGACTTTATAGCTGTGGTTAATCCTGTATCCTGATTTTTCGCAAACATGATATACCAGGCCTAAAACTAAACACATCTTAATTCAGGTAAGGACTGTTTTCTACCTTTTGTCCCAAGTCTCATATTGGGGAATTCTTTCCTATAAAGATTGTAATATAACTGGGGAAAACAGTACTTTTGAGGCTAGTGGTTTTCCCCAAATAACATTTTTCATGAACAACTTGGGTAAAATGTAGGAGTAAGCTATGTCCTAATAATAATTAGAAGCTTATAAAATATTTTCTTGGCTCTTAAATGAGCCATTGGCCTGTTTTTTGATAAGTCTAGAGACATATAATAGCATGCTTGGAAAAAGGGGGAAAAAATGAGAAAGCATATTTGGCTAATTTGAAGAAATGTTGGTGAAGCCAGAATGTTGAGAGTCAATTTGAATTGTACCTCCAAAGTAGACTGGTTTTTATGGCTTTTGGAACACACTCCCTTGGGTATTTGTTTTGTAAATCAGATTAGGAGTATCTTATAAAATTGGGTGATTTTTTTTTTTTTTTTTTTTTTCCCCCTGCTCCCCCCCCCCCCATGGGTGGTGTATGTGATGGTTACTTTCTACTGTTTAGATTTGATGATCGTGGAAGAAGTGACTACGATGGCATTGGCAGTCGTGGTGACAGAGGTGGCTTTGGCAAATTTGAACGGAGTGGGAATAGTCGGTGGTCTGATAAATCAGATGAAGATGACTGGTCAAAACCACTTCCACCAAGTGATCGCTTGGAGCAGTAAGTGATTTCCAAAATATTGATTTAGTGTTTTAACTTTAGTTATGTGTCATATAGTAACTACAGTTGAACTTTTGGTTTCAGGGAACTCTTCTCTGGAGGAAACACTGGAATTAACTTTGAGAAATATGACGACATTCCTGTTGAGGCAACAGGCAATAACTGCCCCCCACATATTGAAAGTGTAAGCCCTTGATGTTTTATAAAGAAGGTGGCCATGTGTGAGGTGTCTCTTCTTTCCCCTAATATTCTTCTGTATTTGTATTAAAGGGTTCCTTTTTAGATTTCAAAATTTTCCAAGCTTTAACAGTGTACTATAATTTATGTCTTAAATTTGTCCACAGTGAAATGAGAGAATAAATGTAGTTCACTATTACAACCAAATAATTCCCACCTTCCTAGGGAAAAACAAAACAAAAAACTGGGCAAGTGATATATGGGGGGAGGGAGAGGTATTGACTATAAGTTTCTCATTTCCTTTTTTTTTTTCCTTTTGATAGTTTTCAGTGGAACTTAAATATATGTAGTTGAGACTGACTTATCTTTGAGTGGGGTGTCTAACTTTTCTTGAGTAATAGTCATTCTAGTTAATATTCATTTTCACATTTATTTCTTGACAGTTTAGCGATGTTGAAATGGGAGAAATTATCATGGGAAATATTGAACTTACTCGTTATACTCGTCCTACTCCAGTGCAGAAACATGCTATTCCTATTATCAAAGAAAAGAGAGACTTGATGGCTTGTGCCCAAACAGGTACACTTATTCAACCCATATAAGTATTCATTATGAGAAATGACCTAAATCTTATTTTTCCTCAAATTGTCTTTATATTTTATGAAGTTGGCTAGCATTGAAATCCATTCTTGCCTCAGTACTGATTCACAGTACAACTTAGCAAATAAGTTACTACATAAACGAGAAAATTAAAAGGATACTTTATTACCACAATGTATACTAGAACATTTTGACTAGAATAGAAAAGTAACAGTTGGGTGATTTCTTTCTTATCCTTTCGTAAGACACATTTGTAAAATTTACTTTAATTCCCCATGAGATACTTGAATGATTTACTTTTTATTTCCTTTATAGGATCTGGAAAAACTGCTGCATTTCTTCTGCCAATTTTGAGTCAGATTTACACAGATGGCCCAGGCGAAGCATTGAGGGCTATGAAGGTTTGTTTTCCTGTTCATGGATGGTAAAGTTTGCCCTAATGATGTTGATAAGTTTTTAAAACAAAGCTAAGGTACAAGCTCAGATCAGTGTATTTTGGTGTATGCTTGTCATTTTGCACATCTTGCTCTTGTATCAGAGAAGATAAAATGAATCAGATTTTGATAGTTTAATTAGAAACTTTTATATTATGGACCCCTTAGAATAAAGCTATTGAATGCCTAAAATGAAATATAGATAAGATTTCAAATTAAACCATTTTATTGAAAATAGTAATTATTATTTTTAATTCAGTGACTGCAAGAAAAATCTTTGCTTTAGCCTGAAAATTTCTTGTTTGGTTTTATTTAAATTTGGGCTGATTGAAGGAAATTTTTCAAATTACTGGGTTTGACATCTTTGCATATTGATGGGGACTTTTAACATGGCTTAATTCCATTAGTGGGAGTCAGAACTAAAAAGCTGATCTAACACTTTTTAATACATTCTTGTACCTTTTAAAAAAAAAATATATATATATATATATATATATAAAATGATTCATTTTGTAGGAAAATGGAAGGTATGGGCGTCGCAAACAATACCCAATCTCCCTGGTTTTAGCACCAACGAGAGAATTAGCAGTACAGATCTATGAGGAAGCCAGAAAGGTAATCTTGTCATGTGATTTAGTCTTAACATTAAAATTAATTTCTATGACTACTTTGAAATATACAATAAAAAATTTTTCTTTAATAGTTTTCATATCGATCCAGAGTTCGTCCATGCGTAGTCTATGGTGGTGCCGATATTGGTCAGCAGATTCGAGACTTAGAACGTGGATGCCACTTACTTGTGGCAACACCAGGACGTCTAGTAGATATGATGGAAAGAGGAAAGATTGGCTTAGATTTTTGCAAGTATGTTAATCTATTAGTTACTTTACCTATGTTAGATTTTTTTAGTTATCTGAATAAGTATTATTTTTAAAAAGTTTTTTGACAAATTTTATTTTAAAAAGAAAGCCATCTACAACTTGAGGATTGTGGTGTGTTGATAGTGAAGTAAACTTTTATAAACTTAATATTAGAAGGTTGGCTTTTTTTTTTAAAAATAAAATTTTATAATTGAGAGTTAATTTTAAGAATTAAGATGCCTTACAAAAATTGTATTCTGGTAATGATTTTTGCTTGGTCAAATTTATATTTCAATCATAAGTTTGAACAATATATTTACAATTTTTCTGCCATCAGGTATCTAGTGTTGGATGAAGCTGATCGTATGCTTGATATGGGGTTTGAACCTCAGATTCGTCGTATTGTTGAGCAAGATACTATGCCACAAAAGGGAGTTCGCCACACTATGATGTTTAGTGCTACTTTCCCCAAGGAAATACAGGTATGGTTTAAGTTTTTTAAATGACAAATATTTAGATGATGTTATTTATTTCAGTAAATACTAAATTTGTTTTCTTCCTATAGATGCTTGCTCGTGACTTCTTGGATGAATATATCTTTCTGGCTGTAGGCAGAGTTGGCTCTACTTCTGAGAACATCACACAGAAAGTAGTGTGGGTGGAAGAAGCAGACAAACGGTCATTTCTGCTTGACCTCCTAAATGCCACAGGTAAAGAAAATTACGACGAATTTCAGCACAGCTCTGGTGGCTCAGGTAATGAGAATCTGTGTTAGTTGGAGGAAAAGCTTTTAGTCTTTACCTCTTTGTTCATAACATGCTATTGAAACATTCTGTTTGAATTACTTCAGTTTGCATGCTTTAAGTGCAACTAAAAATTCAACTGGTATAAAACTTTCACCACTTGGTGGTGCTCAGTATTTATAAATTATCCTAGTGTTGAAACAGTCTTTTCTATCCTTTCCAAATTCAGGCAAAGATTCACTGACCTTAGTGTTTGTGGAGACCAAAAAGGGGGCAGATTCCTTAGAAGATTTCTTATACCATGAAGGATATGCTTGTACCAGTATCCACGGAGACCGATCTCAGAGAGATCGAGAAGAAGCACTTCACCAGTTCCGCTCAGGAAAAAGCCCAATTTTAGTAGCTACAGCAGTAAGCAATATTAATTTTGTTTAGAATCTCAATATGTATTTTAAAAAATCAACCAGACCTAAACAAAGTTGTTTTTCAGGTAGCTGCAAGAGGACTGGATATTTCAAATGTGAAACATGTCATAAACTTTGATTTGCCGAGTGATATTGAAGAATATGTACATCGAATTGGTCGTACAGGTCGTGTTGGGAACCTTGGTAAGATTTTTAACTGGTGAGAAACTTATTAACTGGATGTTGCATTGTGATTTCTTGCAAAGCATTTATTGGGGTTTTAAAACTCAAGCTATACATCCCACAAAGTGATTAAATATTTTATTTGTGAGCTAATTATTTCAATGGGAAAAAGGACATTTGACTAGATTGGGCTAGCAGTAATTATGGAGAAATAAAATTACAATGCTTTGTAGAAAGCAAAAGCCTGAAATAATTCCTTTTGACTTGTTTTAGGTCTTGCCACTTCATTCTTCAATGATAGGAATGTCAATATCACCAAGGATTTGCTGGATCTTCTTGTTGAAGCTAAACAAGAAGTGCCATCATGGCTAGAAAATATGGCTTATGAACATCACTATAAGGGTAGCAGTCGTGGACGTTCTAAGAGGTACTACAGTTAAAACTTCTTCATTCGCAATCCAATAATCTTTTTATGGAATCATGGCATAACATATCTTTATTTTTTCTCCCTTCACAGTAGTAGATTCAGTGGAGGTTTTGGTGCCAGAGACTATCGACAAAGTAGTGGTGCCAGCAGTTCTAGCTTTAGTAGTAGTCGAGCAAGCAGCAGCCGCAGTGGTGGCGGAGGTGGTGGTCATGGTAGTAGCAGAGGATTTGGTGGAGGTAAGTTCATTCAAACTTTTTTTCTTTTCTTTTTAATTATATAAAAAAAATAAGACTATTTTAAACTTTAGCCTAAAAGTGATTTTTAAAGAAGAATGTGGCATCTAATATATATGCTTTTTTGTTTGTTTAAGGTGGCTATGGAGGCTTCTACAACAGTGATGGATATGGAGGAAATTATAACTCCCAGGGGGTTGACTGGTGGGGAAATTGAATCTGCTCACAGCAGGTCACCCTACCAAACAAGCTAATATGGAAACCACATGTAACTTAGCCAGACTATACCTTGTGTAGCTTCAAGAACTCGCAGTACATTACCAGCTGTGATTCTCCACTGAAATTTTTTTTTTAAGGGAGCTCAAGGTCACAAGAAGAAATGAAAGGAACAATCAGCAGCCCTATTCAGAAGGTGGTTTGAAGACTTCATTGCTGTAGTTTGGATTAACTCCCCTCCCACCCATCCCTACCCCAAACTGCATTTATAATTTTGTGACTGAGGATCATTTGTTTGTTAATGTACTGTGCCTTTAACTTTAGACAACTTTTATTTTGATGTCCTGTTGGCTCAGTAATGCTCAAGATATCAATTGTTTTGACAAAATAAATTTACTGAACTTGGGCTAAAATCAAACCTTGGCACACAGGTGTGATACAACTTAAACAGGAATCATCGATTCATCCATAAATATTACAAGGAAAAACTTATGCGGTAGCCTGCATTAGGGCTTTTGATACTTGCAGATTTGGAAAAACAAAACCAAAAACCAAAAACAAACATCTTGAAGCATATCAATGGAATTAGTTTCTAATGTGGCAAACTGTACTAAGTTAAAGTTCTGATTTGCTCACTCTATCCTGGATAGGTACTTAGAACCTGATAGTCTTTAATAAGCCATTCCAGTCATGATGAGGTGATGTATGAATACATGCATACATTCAAAGCACTGTTTTCGAAGTTAATGCAAGTAAATACAGCAATTCCTCTTTCAATGTTTAGGCAGATCATTAATGTGAGCTAGCCAAATGTGGGCAGAATATTACAGGGAAAGTTTAAAGGTCTGATAACTTGAAATAGTTTTTAGGAGAATTCATCTATTTAGACTTTTTAAATGCCTGCCATAAATGAAAATTGAAATGGTAGAATGGCTGACCACAGCAGTGATCGGTCCTCTTTAAGGGCCTGGCTGATTTTGGTCTAATAACGCATGCTAGTGTTGATGTTTTTTGGTCAAGATGGTATGAACAGGAAGAATTATGCAGCAGGCTTTATTTTAATGCAGATTCACATTACTCTGTTCAAGCTGCGTTGAGATGTTAAACTGGCTTACTGTAGACTTTGTAAAAATGGCTCCAGAAGAGTAACAAACTGAAATTTTTGAGATCACAGAGGTTGGAAATATGTACATAACTGCACAAGGTGTCAATTCTGCTATCAGTGCAGTTTTAGTCAGTTTTAGTTGCATAGGTTTCCATTGTATTTATAGTCTGTTTATGCTAAATCTGGCCAAAGATGAGTATTGTCCACCACTAAAAATGCCTCTGCCACTTGGAATTTCTGTGCTAACTTTGTGGCCAGAGTGCCGTGATCAAAACTCTCAATCTTTTTTCAGTGGCATAGGAAGACGGCAAAAATCTCCTAAAGTGCAATAGATATTCAAGTGTATTGTGCCTTGTTCTAAAACTTTTATTAAGTAGGTGCACTTGACAGTATTGAGGTCATTTGTTATGGTGCTATTTCAATTAGTCTAGGTTTAGGCCCTTGTACATTTTGCCCATAACTTTTTACAAAATTCTTCTTTTATTGCACATTCAGAGAATTTTATATATATGTCTTGTGTGCGTGTCCTTAAACTTCCAATCTTATTTTGTCTCTTGGAGATTGTTGAACGCAGCTTGTCTAAGAAGGGGAAGGGACTAGATTCTAAAATTTATTTGGGACCATGGGAATGATAGTTGGGAAGAAAACTATTTGCACACGACAGATTTCTAGATACTTTTTGCTGCTAGTTTTGTGTAATATTTATTGAACATTTTGACAAATATTTATTTTTGTAAGCCTAAAAGTGATTCTTTGAAAGTTTAAAGAAACTTGACCAAAAGACAGTACAAAAACACTGGCACTTGAATGTTGAATGTCACCGTATGCGTGAAATTATATATTTCGGGGTAGTGTGAGCTTTTAATGTTAAGTCATATTAAACTCTTAAGTCAAATTAAGCAGACCCGGCATTGGCAGTGTAGCCATAACTTTCTGATGTTAGTAAAACAAAATTGGCAACTTGAAATTAAAACATGCCAAGGTTTTGATACACTTGTCTTAAGATATTAATGAAACACTTCTAAACACTGATGTGAAGTGTCCAGATTCTCAGATGTTTGTTGCGTGAGTTTTGTTTAGTTGTGTGTTTTTGTTTTTGTTTTTTTTTTTGTTTTTTGTTTTTTTTTGTTTTTGTTTTTGTTTTTTTTTTTTCTCCGTGAATGTCTGGCACATTGCAATCCTCAAACATGTGGTTATCTTTGTTGTATTGGCATAATCAGTGACTTGTACATTCAGCGGTAACATTTTAGCAAGTTTTATCAGCCAGCAATATTTTCAGTTCATAAATAAGGATTCAAATCATATGCAAGAATGGATTTAAACTTGCTGAATGTAAAGATTGAACTTCAAGTCACTGTAGGTTTAGTAATTGCTTATTGTATTAGTTTAGATGCTAGCACTGCATGTGCTGTGCATATTCTGATTTTATTAAAATAAAAAGTTGAACTGCAGAGTCTACTTTTCTTTGTTGCTCTCACTTGCAGCCCAATATTAGGTGAAATAAATACAGATTGCTTTGTAAAAAATTCCTGTTACTTTTTCAACTTCATGAGTGAAATGGGAAATTTTAAGTTTTTATCCTAACATCCAGTACAGATAAGTTGTTTTTTAGAAATACACTAAAATAACTTTAGTGGCTCAAGTCAGTAGCTATTTAATAACAGACTGGAGTTGGAGTTGAATTAGCAAATTCCATATTTGCCACAAACTTATCTGTGACCTTGTGCAAGTTCATGACCTCTCCTTGTGCATAATGAGTGGGATATACTGGATAATCATTTAAGATTCTATCCAATTTTAAATACTAAGAAATTTGATAGATAACAGGAATTGGTGGTAAAGGGACATAGGTATGTTGCAAGATAAAAGGGGTAGGATTTGGCCTGGGTTCTTATTGAACTTTTGTTTTAACTTAAGAGTTATGCCTGTCATACTCTAGTTTGTTAACTTTAAAAGCCCAATTACATTTTAGAAACAATTAAACACCTATTCTAAGCAGGATACTTTGCTTAGATGTTGGATATGAATTGGCCCTGTCATCAAGAAATTGATATCCTGAGTTAAAAATAGATACATAAACAAGTAAAGTAATTTCAGTCAAGTACCAGTAAACAGGAATCTAAAAGTTATAGAAAGAAAAGGAATGAAGCCTAGTATTAGACCTTAGGCTTAGGAGGAAGTTATCATCTCAACTGTATGCTTAGTGAGTGGAAATGGTAGATAAGGAAGACTGACATGAAGTAGTCTAGTGCTAATGAATTATACCATGGTAATCAACATGATTCTAAATAGATTTGTAATTTTTGAAAACATGGTAGGAGTTGCTCTTGGTAACTGTGGCTAAGGGAAAATCGACCATAGGGTTATGTAAAAGGAGTTGTGCACAAAATAAAATTAGAAATTAAAAGACTGTCAAGCTGGGGAAATTGTTTTCGAGGTTTGGTCACTTATCCCAATAAATGGTCATAAGATGACTGTGTAGACCTTTCAGAAAGGAAATGTATTCTAAATCACTATTAAATTCAAATTAGCAACTGAAGCTTCATTTCAATGATAAAGTTGGCAAAAATGAATAAAGGATGGAAATGGTTGCAGGGTTGCAGGAAGACAGGCTCGTTAACACTGTTGGAAGTGGGCTGGCCTGACTATTCTGAAAAAAAAATTCTTTTGTCAAGTCTCTGAACTTCATTCTGGCCATTTTCCTCATGCTGTTGCATGCCACTGTGGACCCCCTTGGTCTCCAATCAGCGCTTCTGCCTAGGGGCCTTTCATTCCTGATTGATGCGAGTTCACCATATCCAGCAGCCACAGACTCACCGCTCTGCATTCTGGCAATCTTATCAAGGATGTGTGGCAATCTATTGCCCAAGACTCACTCAACTGTGTCCCTTTGATTTCCCAGAGCAAAATTTCCTGGCTACCATTTCCCTGTGTGTTGTTTTTCTCTGAGAATGTAAGCTCCTTGAGGGCAGGAATTAATTGCTTTTTGTATTTGTATCTCCAGTGCTTAGCACAGTGCCTAGCATGTAGTAAATGCTTAATAAATGCTTTAATTCATTCATTCTCTATCTTGCAATCCTACTACTGGGCACAAGGAGGCTAAAGATAGGCAGAAATCCATCAGTACATTTTATTTCAGCAAAGGGCTAGAAACAGTGATGCTCAAAGCTTGGGGAATAACAACCTGTGGAATATAGAATATGTTGGAATACAAGTAGAAGAAAAAATTCAGAAAACATGGGAAGATTGTATGGGATGATCAATAAAAGATAAAAGTGGGAAGCATATGAATGAATATGCAGTTAAGCAGAACCAGGATGATTCCAATAATTCTATGAAAACACTTAAAAGCTGGGTTCTAACTAAAAATGACCGATTTTGGTCCCAGAAAAGATAATATAGGTATAGAGTGTGATAAGCATGTATCAGAGGTGGGTGCGTGGGTTGATTTAACTTTTCCTCGGGAGAACTTGCTGTGAAGGGGGCAGTGGGGAAAGTGGGCATATTCAGAAATAATGTACAAACCAGAGGTGTTAAACTTATTTTGAATAAAAAGTGCCCAGGAGGATACTGTTTTTAATGTGATCTGAGCAGGTTGCAGTTGAAACAATTCTGGAAATTAATGCTTCAGCACTTTTTGAGTTACTTATCAACATTAAGCTTTAGTATCCATTCCCTCTCTGAAACCCAGAACTGCAGCTAAGTTTGCATGTAGGGCATCAAACAGAAGTCTCAAGAAAAATTAGCTTTTCTCCTTAACCCTACTAATTTGTCACTTCACTTTATTTGATACTTTAGCCCAATTTCCCATGTTAAAAACTTACAGTATCCAGCTCTATATCAATGGCTTCAAACGCTAATAACGGGCCATTAAAACTATATAAAGATATTTGTGGGCCACCTAATAACTTATTTCCCAATTACAGCTTAGTATGATTTAGTACACTTGGGAATGTGGGGGGTTTGATTCTATACATCACTTTTTCAGACAGCAAATCCACTGAGTTTGCACCTTCACATCTGTGTGCCCTTTAACCTAATAAGTTAACCAATTCAGGGTAAAAAATATTTCCATAACTGTGTATGATGGTACTTGGTTTTCTGGGGACATGAAACAAATCTCATAAGGAGTTATATTAAATGTGGGATAGAGGGACAGAAGGAACGGAAGAGGAGAGATGATGGTGCTATAAATATAAAAGGCAAGAAAAAAGTGAGAAGAATGTTTCATGGAGATGAGCTCAAATCCTGCCCTTAAGCTTAACTTCATGACCTTGAACAGGTCACTCAAAGTTCTCCAAATTCAGTGAAGGTTAAGAGGACTTGAGTTCTCTTCTATATGAATTCATCTGAAGACTGAATCTTGTAACTTTTAAGAGTACAAGAAAGCAGAGGGATCAATTTAGGAAACAGATTTCTGGACATTTAAAAAAATAGGTATTTTTTTGTATCAGCTTTGTTTTCATATATATATATATATATATATATATATATATATATATATATATATATATATATATATATATATATTCTTTTTCACCTCCCTTTTTAAGCCAAAATATTTTTTAAAAAATAGAATTTCAGCAAAAATATGGTTCCATAAGTGTATTTAATATTCTATGTCCATAGTCTGTCCTCCCTCCCCCCACCCCCCACTCTCATCACTTCAAGGATTTGGGAGATAAATCATTCTCCTGGGACAAAGCTTGGTCATACACAGTTATACAATATTCTTTCTGCTTGTTTGCATGTTAGAGCCATTGCATAAGTTATTTTTTTAGCTTTCTAATGCCTTCATTATGCTACAGTGATTCATGTAATCCTATGCTTTTATAGATTCTGCATTGATCATTTGTTAATGGTCTAATATTCTGTCACATGCATTTATTCCCTAATTGACAAGGGATGCTCCTTATTTCCAGTTCTTGGCCACCATAAAGTGCTGCTATGTATATCTAGGTATATGTGGGACCTTTTTCTCTTTGACCTTGAAGTTGTTTATATCTAGAGGGTAGGATCTTTGTATTAAAAGGTGTGGACTTTGTTGTTTTCACTCAAGTCTTACTTTGTGACTCCATTTATGGTTTTCTTGGCAAAGATACTGGAGTGGCTTACCATTTCCTTCTCCACTTAACTTTACAGATCAAGAACTGAGGCAAACTGGGTTAGAAGTTATTTGTTCAGAATCATACAGTAAGTGTCTGAGGCCAGATTTGAACTCTGGAAGATGAGTCTGATTTTAGGCGGGTACTCTATCCACTAGCTAGCTGCCTGTGGGCATTTTAGTCACTTAAAAGGCATCTCAAATTGCTTTCCAGAATAGCCAGAAAATTCATAGTTCCAACAGTCTTATTTGCCCACAATTAAAAAAAAAAAATTTCTACCTTTTATAATTTTTACCAGTTTGCTAGGTGTGAGAGGGAATTTCAAGAGTTGTTTTGATTTATATTCTCATTCACAGAGATTTGGATATGTCTTTCCTATAATTAATAGCTTGGAAATATTTTTTTAGAATTGTTCACCATCTCTATTTTCTTTGGGAATGGTCCTCAGTCATATTTGTGTCAATTCCTTATATCTTAAATATCCTTATATATCTATATGTCCTTAAATATCAGGCCCTTAGCAAAGATATTTGACGTAAAGATTTTCCCCAAGTTTCTCTAATTAGATTCATTGAGTTTTTAAAAATGCATTTTATTTTATCTTTTGTTATAACTAGTTATAACTAGTCTAATCTCATTTCTTTAGAGGCAATTAGTGGTTTAATGGATAGAAGCCTCAGACTGTAATCAAGACCTGTTTCAGATAATTATTTCTGTGATCTTGGACAAGTCACTTTAATGACTGCCTCAGTTTCCTCAGCTGTAAAATATGAATAATAACAGTACCCACCTCACAGGGTTGAAGACCAAATAAATTAATATTTGCAAAATTCTTAGCACAGTGGATAGCACAAGAAATTCCCAACATGTATCCACAACTCTAATTTTCCAATGTTTCTTAAACAGGTTACTTTATGCTTAGGTCTGAGGTATGGTAGGAGTAACATCTGTTACACAGCACGTGTTCCTCTGAAGGAAGAAAATAGGCATTTATTAAGCATCCTACTATGTGCCAGGCATTTTGCTAAGTACTTTATAATATAAAGTCATCGCATATGATCCTCACAACAACCGTGTGAGGCAGGTACTATTATCTCCATTTTTATCATTATGGAAACTGAGACAAATAGGTTTAATGATTTGTTCAAGATCAAATAAGTTTAAAATTCCTTAAAACCTTAAAAGTTATTAAAACTGTCCTCAAGACTTAAAAGACTCAGAGGACTAAGGTCTGAGCCTCTAAATTAGCTTTCTGAGTAACCAGGAATAAAAATTCAAGTCCATGAGGAATCAGCATGCCTTCCTCATTCTTTTGATAACCAGAATGGTCAGGACAAAGTCAGGAAAGCTGCCCACAACTGAATCGATACTATATTCCTGTTGAATATCCTTTCCTTGCTCTAGGTAAGTCAGCCTTCTTTTGTTAAATATTGAATGATCTATCAGTGTTTCATTCCATTCCCATATCAAACCTAAACAGGCAGTCTACCAGGAGGAGCAAAAGAGTTATTCTTCAGCTTTCAATCATGTTGTAGCTTCTTATACTTTTAAAACAAAAATGCTTATTTTCATTAATAATGAGAATGATTCTTCAGCTTGCAATCATATTGTAGCTTCTTGTACTTTTTAAAAAAATACTTTTTTATTTGTTTTTGAAACCTTTATTAAAATATATCACCATTCATTGAATCTTGTCTATGTCTATAAATTCAAGACAAATTAACTCAAAGGGAAAATAGATTTTTCCCAAGGAAAGCATGAACTGATGAAAATTTGGTGGTAATAGCTTAGATTAGGAAGACTTAGCAAGAAAGATACTAAAACAATTATTTTACAGGCAATGGGAAAAATAAAAGAAACTTTCACACCAAATATGATTCCCTCTTTACTACTCTTGTTACTTGACACAGATATGGATTGGGGCAACTTTTTGGGCAGGATTCAACTGCAGCAATTTGCAACATAGAACATGGAGACCACCTAAATCCCCTTGTATTCCTTGTGAGCACTAGCCACTCTGCAGCAATCTGCAACGTGGAACATAGAGACCACCTAAGTCCTCTTGTATTCCTTGTAAGTGAGCACTAATGTTAAAATGTTAGACTCTTTCCTGTTCTCCCTCCTTTCTCTTTACTTCCCCCTCTTCTCTCTTTCCATTTTCCCCTCCCTTTATTTTCTCCCTTTCCTTTCCCTCACTTCTTCTCTATCCTGTCTTCTCTTTTCTGTCCTCCTCTTACAGGATTACAGAATTTGAGAGGTTTTTTTTTTTTTAATAGTTTTTATTTACTAGATATATGTATGGGTAATTTTACAACATTAACAATTGCCAAACCTTTTGTTCTAATTTTTCCCCTCCTTCCCCCCTGCCCCCCAGATGGCAGGTTGATCAATACATGTATAAATTAAATACAATATATGTATACATGCCCAAACAGTTGTTTTGTTATACAAAAAGAATTGGACTTTGAAATAGTGTAAAATTAGCCTGTGAAGGAAATCCAAAATGCAGGCGGATAAAATTAGAGGGACTGGGAATTCTATGTAGTGGTTCATAGTCATTTCCCAGAATTCTTTCGCTGAGTGTAGCTGGTTCATTACTGCTCTACTGCTTTAGTTCATCTCATTGTTGAAAATGGCCACTTCCATCAGAATTGATCATCATATAGTATTGTTGTTGAAGTATACAATGATCTGCTCATCTCACTCAGCATCAGTTCATTAAGTCTCTCCAGGCCATTCTGAAATCATTCCGTTGGTCATTTCTTACAGAACAATGATAGAATTTGAGAGTTTTTAAAGAGACCTTGGCAATGCAGTACAAACTATAGTAGGAATCCCCAGTATAACATACCTGACAAGTAGTCATCCAAACTGTACTTGAAGCCCTATAAATCTGGAGAAATCTACCAATTTTTAAGACCACCTATTTCAATTTAGACATTTCTAATTTTTAGCAAGTTTTTCCTGGGAGTTAGCCTGAATTTTGATTCTTTACTGATGCTTCTCCTTCCTTCCCCATCTAATACCTCCTCTTTTACTTTTTACCCTTCTTTTTAAATCTCCTCCTCTCCTTTCTCCTCCTCCTTCTCCCCTTTCTCTTCTTCCTCCTCCCTTTTCTTCTCCTCCTTCTCCCCTTCTCCCCTTTCTCCTCCCCTTTCTCTTCCCCTTTCTTCTCCTTCTCCTCCTCTCCTTTCTCACTTTCCTCTCTCTACCTCCCTGTTTCTCCTTTCTTCCTCATAGACTACTTCCTCTTTTTTCCTCCATTCCCTCTCTCTCCTCCTTCTCTCCTAGCCCTTCTTTTACTTCCTTTTTTCCTCCTCTTTTCTTCTCTAAGAAGTGTAGAACAATATAGTAACTTTATATGTTCATAAGTGGTAAAGCCTGGGGTCTAGGCTATCACAATTACCAAATGAAGAACACCTGGAGGGTTAATTAGCTTATAGCTGAACTTAATTAACACCCAGAGGAACTCAGCACTAACTAAACTGAAATTCAGAGAAAGGGGGGTTTAGTTGGTTGGGGTTTATTATAAAAACATCTAAGGAAAGGGTTCAATTAGATCACACGTGTGATACTAATTAGAAATGCTGATCCAAGAGTAGAACAAGATGGCTAGTGAACACTAAGAACATTTTTTTGTTAGGCTTCTAAGTCAGATTGTAGACAGAGAAAATACCTGGAAGTCATCTACAACTGAAAATCAAGCTACAGCTGGGGTGAAAAATGGGATTTGGAAGAAAAGTCCAATAATGGGATAGTATCTTTGAATATAGATATCAGTACTTATATTATAGAACTTTGTAGCTCTTAAGTGGTAGGTAAAAGTCAATGTAAACAAGAATGTTAACAAAATGTCAGCTTGCCCCTTGGAAACTATGAAACTGTGTGACAGTAAGAAGGGGTGGTGATATATATATGATGATCATATTAAAAAATACATTTAACAAAGATAATGACTTCAATGATTAACTATGTAGTTATCCTAAAAGTTCTATATTCCTCTAACTTTATGTATATATTATATGTACATATGTGTGTATATAATATATATGTATTATTTTTATCATCTTCCTGTATCTATACACATATTATGAGTAGCTTGGAGCAGTTAGGTGGTACTGATCCAAGAGGAGAACAAGATGGCTAGTGAACACTAAGAACATTTTTTTTGGTAGGCTTCTAAGTCATATTGATCATCAAATTCTCTCTTTCCTTCTGTTCCTCCCCTACCCACTGAGATGGCAAATAACATGATATCACTTACTCATGTGAAATTATCCAAAACATTTTCATTATTAGCCATGTTGCAAAAAACAAAAATAACCAAAAAAGGGAAAACAAAGAACATGGGAAAAAAATACTTCAGTCTGCACTCAGAATTTTATCAATTCTCTCTGTGGAGGTAGGTAGCATCTTTTGTCATGGGTCCTTTTGGAATTGTCTTAGATTTTTATATTGATCAAAGTAGCTAAATCTTTCATGTTTGATCACTACAATATTGCTGTTACTATGTATAAAATTCTCCTGGTTGTGCTCATTTTTCTGAAATCATGACTTGCTTATTATAATTTCTTACAGCACAATATTCTATCAAAATTATGCACCACAATTTATTCAGCCATTTCCCAAATGATGGACTCAATTTCTAATTTTTTTAAATAAAGCCTTTTATTTTCAAAACGCATGGATAATTTGACAACATTGACCTTTCATAGCCTTGTATTTCAGATTTTCTCCTCCTTTCCCCCACCCCATCCCCTAGAAGGCAAGCAATTCTATATATTAAATATGTTAAAATATATGTTTAATCCAATATGTATAAACATATTTATATAATTCTCTTGTTGCATAAGAGAAATCTGATAAAAAAAAGAAAGTAAATGAGGAAGAAAACAAAATGCAAGCGAAGGACCACAAAAAGAGTGAGAATGTTATGTTGTGATTCACATTCAGCTTCTACAGTCTGCTCTCTGGGTAGATGGCTCTCTTCATTACAAGATCATTGGAACTGACATCAATCATCTCATTGTTGGAAAGAGTCATGTCCATCAGAACTGATCATCATATAATATTGATGTTGTATTGATCTCCTAGTTCTGCTCATTTCACTTAGCATCAGTTCATGTAAGTCTCTCCAGGTCCTTCTAAAGTCCTCTTCCTCCTTATCATTTCTCATAGAATAATAATATTCCATAACATTCATAAACCATAGCTTATTCAGCCATTCTCCAGTTGATGGGCATCCACTCAGTTTCCAGTTTCTAGCCACTACAAGGCTACCACAAACATTTTTGCTCATGTGGGTCCCTTTCCTTCCTTTAAGATCTCTTTGGGATATAATATGGCCCAATAGAAATACTGCTGGGTCAAAGGGCATATGCACAGTTTGATAACTTTCAAACTTAATATAACTTAACTTTGATAACTTTGGCATAGTTCCAAATTGCTCTCCAGAATGGTTGGATCTGTTCATAGTTCCACCAACAATGTATTAGTGTTCCAGTTTTCCCATATCTCCTCCAATACTCATTCTCGTTTTTTCCTGTCATTTCAGTCAATCTAAGAGGTGTGTAGTGGTATCTCAGAGTTATCTTAATTTGCATTTCTCTGCTCAATAGTGATTTAGAGCACCTTCTCATATAATTAGAAATAGTTTTAATTTCTTCATCTGAAAATTGTTCATATCCTTTGACCATTTATCAAGTGGAGAATGGCTTGGATTCTTATAAATTTGAGTCAATTCTTTATATATTTTAGAAATGAGGCATTTACCAGAACCCTTAAATGTAAAAATGATTTTCCATTTTATTGTTTCCCCTCTGATCTTGTTTGCATTCATTTTGTTTGTACAAAGGCTTTTTAACTTAATATAATCAAAATTATCTATCTGCTGTTCAATTATGAGTTCCAGTTCTTCTTTGGAGACAAGTTCCTTCCTTCTCTATAGATATGAGAGATAAACTATTCTAAATTCCTCTAATTTGCTTATAATAACACTCTTTATGTTTAAGAATCCATTTACATCTTATTTTGGTATGTGGTGGTAGTTGTAGGTTGAGCCCTAATTTATTCCACACTAGTTTCCAATTTTCCCAGCAGTTTTTGTTAAATAGTGAGTTCTTATCCCAAAAGCTGGGGTCTTTGAGTTTGTCAAACACTAGATTGCTATTATTGCCTATTTTGTCTTGTGATCCTAATCTATTCCATTGATTGACTACTCTATTTCTTAGATGGTACCAAATGCTTTTGATGATCACTGTCTTATAGTTTTAGGTTTGGGTACAGCTAGGCCATCTTCATTAGCTTTTTTTTTTTTTTAATCAATTCCCCTGAAATTCTTGATCTTCTGTTCTTCAAGATGAACTTTATTACTATTTTTTCTAAATTTTCTAAAATAATTTCTTGGGAGTTTGATTGATATGGCACTAAATAAGTAGATTAATTTAGGCAGTATTGTCATTTTTATTACATTTGCTTGGTTTACCCATGAGCACTTGATATTTTTCCAACTGATTAGATCTGACTTTATTTGTGTGGAAAGTGTTTTGTAGTAGTATGTAGTTGTTCATGACTTTCTCTTGGCAGATAAGATTTCCAAATGTTTTATATTATTGACAGTTATTTTGAATGGACTTTCTTTTTGTATCTCTTGCTGCTAGATTTTGTTGGTAATATAAAAAAATCCTGATGATTTGTGTGGATTTATTTTGTATCCTGCAACTTTGCTAGTTGTGAATTGTTTCTAGTAGTTTTTTAGTTGATTCTCTAGGGTTCTCTAAATATATCATCCTCAATTTCTCAATCTCAATTTCTAATTTTTTGCCATCCAGAAAGAGATATTATAAATATTTTTTAAGATAGAGGTTTTTTCCTTTTTCTTTGATCTCCTTGGAATACAGACTTAGTGTAGTAGAGAAATAATAATAATGGGTGAAATAATAATTTTGTAGCCCTTTGGGCATAGTTCCAAATGGTTCTTTAGAATGTTTGGATCAGTCCACCAACAATGCATTAGTGTTATTTTTCCATTTCTTTTCCTGCATTTGTCATTTTTTTTCTGTTATGTTTGTCAATCTGATTGATATGAAGTGTCAGAGTTGTTTTAATTTGCCTTTCTCTAATCAATAATGATTTAAATAATTTTTATGTGACTTGATAAACTTTTATTTTTTCTTCAGGAAAGTATTTTTCATATCCTTTGACCATTTATCAGTTGCAGAATGACTTACTTTTTTTTTTTTTTTTTAAACTGACTCAATTCTCTATACAGTTGAGAAATTAGGAGTTTATCCGAAAAACTTGCTGTCAATTTTTTTCCTTATTACCAACTTTCCTTCTAATTTTGGCTACCTTGGTTTTTATATAAAATATTTTAAATTTTGTGTAATAAAAATTATTCATTTTTACTTCCAAGATCCTCCTCATCTCTTTACTCATAAACTCTTCATTTGTCCATAGATGGGATAGGTAAATTTTTCCATGCTCTCCTAATTTTTATAATTCTTTAGGTCTAAATCATTTACCTATTTTTACCTGATTTTGGCATATCATATGAGATGTTGGTCTATGCCTAATTCTTGCCAAACTGCTTTTCAGTTTTCCTAGAAATTTTTGTCACATAGTGAATTCTTGTCCCCAAAATGTGGTTCTTTGGGTTGATCAAACATCTGATTATTGTGATAATTTACTAACATGTAAATTATGTTAGTGGATTCCACTGATTCGCCCCTCTATTTCTTAGCCAGTGCCAGATTGTTTTGATGATTTACCATTTTGTAATAGTTTGAAATCTGGTATTGCTAGGCTACCTTCCTTCGCATTTTTTTTAATTTAAAAAAAATTGTTTTATTAAAAAAAGTTAAGAAAAAAACAGAAAAGTAATACAAAACAAAACATTTTCACATGCCCATCAAAACATCAGGGAGAATTCCAAATATATAACAATAAATTACCAGTTTAAGAAAGGCTATATAATAGAAAAATTATATTCTTTAGGTTGTTGTTTTGTTTTTTTGCTGTGCACTTTTTTACTTTATTTTTTTTCCCCTTTCATCTCCTCCATCTCTCCCAAGCAGGCTATAGTTAAGCAAAGATATATTTATGTATGCATTTATAGATATATATGTAGATACACACACAGAGACATTTTTCTTATCTCTGCTAACTCTTTTCTTTAATTTTACTCCTTAACTTGCTTTGATATTATTTAACCTTCCCCCACCCATGGATTCCCTCTCTTGTCTTCTTCCCTCATCTTTTGCTTCCCCATCAGTCCATTCTTCTCCCTTATTTCTTTATAGATTTTGGAGGGTGCTCTTCATAGTACATATATAGTGTAGACTTTTTAACCAATTCTCAATGTCAGTAGGTTTTCAGAACTATGAACCCTTCCCCCCACCTAAATGCCTCTGTATCCATTCTTCTTCTGCATCTCATTTGATTAACATAATTACTATTTCCACCTTAACTCTGCCCCAATCTTTCTTTTGAGCTATCCTCTTGTTGATGTCACTCTTAAACATAAGGTATGTATTTTCATGAAAAAAAAAAAAAAAAACAATTTGTTCATGTTAAGTTCCTTGAAATTAGTCTTGGGTATTGGCTTTATTTGTTAAATTTTCTATTGAGTTTGAGTTTGGTTGATAGAAAGTCCTGAAAATCTGTAAGTCATCGTTCATTTTCATTCAATAATATTGTGGATGATTTTGTTGGATATGGTATTTTTGGCCTCAGGCCAAGTTCTTTTGATTGTCGGTTACATATGATTCTAGGCTCTGCAGGTTTTTTATTGTGGCTGCTGATAAATCTTGTACAATTTTAATTGTAGCTTCAGTGTATTTGAATTGTCTTTTTTCTTGTTTCTTGCAAATTTTTCTCTTTAATCTTAGAGTTTTGAAATGTGGCAATAATATTCCTATGTGTTTTCTACAAAGGATCTGGTTGAGCTGATGATCAATGGAATTTTTCTATTTCTACTTTCTCTTTATATTCTATCACTCCAGAACAATTTTCTTGGATTATGTATTGCATTATTGTGTCAAGATTTTTTTTTTTTTTATCACAATTTTCAGGCAGTCTCAATTATTTTTATATTTCCTCTTCTTGATTTGTTCTCCAGATCTATAATTTTTCTTATAAGATCTTTCACATTCTGTTCTATTTTTTTCATTTTTTATAATCTATTTTATTATTTCTTGGTCTCTTATCGCTTCACTGGCTTCCCCTTGCTCAATTCTAATTAAAAAAAATTATTTTCATCTATGAGACTCAATCTCTTTTTCTAGTTGAACTTTTTTTCATAATCTTTTTTTCTTGGATAGTTTTTATTTTTAATTTTTCTTCAACAACTTTTATTTGATTTTTAATTTTTTTTTTCAGTTCTATAAATTCTCTCAGTAGTACTTTTTTTTTTTTTTTTTTAAACTTCATTGTCGTCCTCTGAAAATGAACTCAGGTCTTTCCTGTTCCCATAATAAGTTTCTATGGTTGGGTTCTTTCTTCTTTGCCAGTTCAATTTTTTAAAAATGAGAGGTATTAGTGTAAGCTTCTCTAATACAGGGTGGAGGAATGGTGCCTCAAGCTTCCCTTTAGCTCTCCCTTCTGATTTGGAACCCCAAACCAAGAGCTCTCCATTCCTGCAAGTACTGACACTTAGCTACCTGCCTGTCCCCCTGCCTCTGCACTCCTGATGTGCTGGTTCCCTCTGCACTCCCAGTGTGTTGGTTCTGTCTTCCCTAGTCATGGCTCTCTGGTACAGCTGGCCAAGGTTCCCTCATTTTTCTGGGACTCAGAACTCCTCTGACACACATTCTAGGAGTGAAAGATTCAGGGATTTGGGTTGAGGCTCCAGCCACAGCTAGCTGGCTCTAGAACTCCCTATTTGTTGTTTCTGAGGAGCTAGATTGAAGGTCTAGTCTCTCCACACTGGTCTTTCTTCAGACCACCTTGGATTGTTCCAAAAGAACCCCTGTTCTGCCCCATGTCTTCTTGATTTTTCACCAGTCACTATTCATCCTGAGGCAAAATTTGTTCTATTGGTGGGGAAATCTGGAGAGCTTAAAATTTACTGATCTACTCCAACATCTTCCCAGAATCCTCTCTCCTTCATATATATATTTCTTTTGGTTAATTCCCTCAATATCTTTGATCTTTTGTTCTTTCAATTTAAATCTATTATTAGTACTATTTTTTTAGCTGTATAAAGTAATTCTTTAGTAGTTTGGTGTGCCATTGAATAAGTAAATTAATTTAGGTAGAATTGTCATTTTTGTAATATTAGCTTGGCTTATCCATGAACTATTTAATATTTCTCCGATTGCTTAGTTCTATATTTATGTGACTTCCTGCTGGATTTATTGGTAACATAAAGAAATGCTGATGATTTGTGAGGATTTACTTTAATAGCTGCAAAGATTACTGTTCCTCAGGATTCCTGCTTCCTTGCAACTGCAAGGGACACTTCTCCTAAGGTCCCTGCTACTTGCAACTTGCAAGTACTCCTCTGTGCCCAGGGGAAGGAGTTTCCAAACAGTACCTTGTCCTATCCCCAGTTCTAGCACAGGGTACCTGTAATCTTTAGGACCTGTGGCCTGATCCCCTTACTGACTAGCTTGAGAGCTCCCAAAGCTACTGCTGTTGTTGCACCTCTAAGGCCTATAGCTGGGACAATCACACGGATTCCAGGCCAGCTCCAGTGTTGTAGACTTCTAATTCCAGCCTCCTAAGTTGTCTTGGGCTAAAAAAGCATCTCAATCCCACCCCTTTGTTGGCCATTTCCATATTTTATTTGAGGCATTATATTAAAGTTGTTTGGAGGGGAATATTGAGAGTACTTTCTCTGCTATCTTGGCTCCACCCTATTATTGTTGTCCTTTTAATGTGTGTCCACTCTCCCTTCCCCCTACATTTATGTTTGTGGGAAAACAAGCCCCCAGAATTTGGGAGTAATACTGTCTACTGTTTTTGCTATGCCATTTGAATAAATGACTTTTCTAAGAGCTACCAGTGGTCCTCAAACTTTTTAAATAGGGGGCCAGTTCACTGTACCTCAGACTGTTGGAGGGCCGGACTATAGTAAAAACAAAAGCTCACATTCTGTCTTCGCCCCTCAGCCCATTTGCCATAACCTAGCAGGGCGCATAAACATCCTCAGCCAACCTGCATCTGCCCCATGGGCTGTAGTTTGAGAACCCCTGAGCTAAATGATCTGTGTGATTGTTAATAAGAATAATACTTAGTTGGGGGTTGTGAATTTCAGTGTTTGGAGTAGTCACCCACAGGGTTACCCCTAGAATCTAAGGTAGCATCCTTTGTAGACACAAACTGCCAGAGTGTGAGTTAGGATACTGAGTGCAGAGGGAAAAAGAAAATGTGGGAAGAAATTCAATTACAGTCAATCTGGACTCATTAAAGAATATAATTGGAAGGACAACAAACAAATAATAGAAAAGATCTGCAAAAATTTTTAATAATCTTTTTCACCATCAATAATTATATTTATACTCTAATATCATAGTTCTCCTAGTTGTATGTATAAAGTAAAAATGGCATTAAAGAAAATAAAAATGTAAAAAGCAACTGGATTAGAGCAGAGGAAATACATAGTGGAAGTGACACAATTTCATGATTTTTCCAGATATCTGAAGGAAGGTAAGAAAATCTTGTCTCATTATTAAAAAATAGATGTAGATCATAGTAGTGGCATAGTAGGCTGAAAGATGTAGAGAATCTAAGATAATGTGCTTATTATTTTTTGAATATCAAAAGTATTTGATTCAGTAAAGCAAAATGCCATTTTAAGAACTCATTGCCAACAAAAATATGTAAGATTCCTTGAAAGACATAACAAAGATAACTTTGTTCAAAGTGGAAGTGACACAATTTCATGAATTTTCCAGATATCTGAAGGAAGGTAAGAAAAATCTTGTCTCATTATTTAAAAAAAAAAGGCAACCAACTGATGTAATAACTATCAACCATATGGACTGTTTCCCCATCTATATACAGTTTTTATGAGAATTAATTTTTTTTCAAATGTACATCAAGGGTATAGTTGAAATAGAAACCGAAGAGAATGGACAGATTCTTACAAATGATATTTCATGGTAGATCATATCTATACAGTGACATAATAGACTGAAAGATGTAGAGAATCTAAGATAATGTGCTTATTATTTTTTGAATATCAAAAGTATTTGATTCAGTAAAGCAAAATGTCATTTTAAGAACTCATTGCCAATAACAATATATAAGATTCCTTGAAAGACATAACAAAGACAACTTGTTCAATGATTCTTTTATCATTAGTCTCTTCCTGGTATCCTCACTATAATTCTACTCTCAGACAATCTCCAGTGCAACAAAAACTTGAACCCTACCCCTCAGGCTGATGGCTCTGATAGATGAGTCTGCCTAGAAAGATTTCTAAGATCCAGGCCACCATATCACTTCCTCGCTATCTCCTTACTATGTAGGTACCCTTCTCTCCTTTTTCCTTCTACCTTTTCTAAGACCACTTTATATGGTTATTTTCTCCCTTAAAAACATAAGATTCTTGAGGGCTGGAATTATCATTCATGCTTGCATTTGTGTGTCTAAAATTTAGCACAGTGCCTGGCACATAGTAAGTACTTAATAAATATTTATCTCAAGAGAAACAAGTGTTTGCAGCTATCAAGGAAAAAAATTCAGTTCAGTGTCTAAATGAGGACAGATTACCTAGAAATAGTTCTGTGGTTTGCATATAACATTATGATGATTTTATCAAGAATAGTTGATATGGAAATATGTTTAATATGATTGTACATATATAACCCATATCAAATTACTTGCCATTTTGGGGTGGAGGGAGAAGAAAGGGAGAAAAAAATGGAAATAAAAATTTTATATGTTAAAAACTAAAAAAAAAAAATAAATTTAAATTAAAAAAAGAGTATTTCAGAGTCTCCAAAACCAGGTTCATAATCATTTTATAGAATTAGTGCCAATTATTTGCAAAGAAAAAATGAAATGAAATGGAAAGGACTGTGGTCCAGATTAGGATATGACATTAAATGAATGGACCAAAGAGTCATAGATAGTATAATAGATAGAGCTGGACCTGAAATCAGAAAGAACTGAATTCAAATACTATCTCTGAAATTTAATAGCTATATGACTTTGGGAAAGTCATTTAAACTACCTATATTTCACTTTCTGCAACTATAAAATGAGAGAATTGAACACAGTAGCCTGTTAGGTCTCTTCCAGTTCTAAATCTATGAAATTTGTTCAAGAATGTTCAAATCTATGAGATTGATTCATCAGTGTCTTGAACAAAATATTTCAAATTGACAGTTATTTGCCTTCAGAACTGAACAGGAAGTGAGCAAGGAAATTACAAGTTTTCTTAGGAACTTTTCCCCAAAATAAAAGTCTATTTTTAAAATACCATTTTTGGTAGAAGGGAGAGAAATGTTATTGTATGATTTCAAGTCATGAAACACTATAATATCTGAAGAATCGAAATTGAGGACCATCTAAAGGATAATGGAAAGGTTCAACTATGAATAAATTGTAACACATTACAAACAGGGACTGATAAAGGAGATACATTCATACAATGTCTATTTCCTTCCACTTTTTCCAGCATTTTTAAAAAAAATCACTTTTTTTTTTTTAAATCACATATATCCTTATTATTGGAGACAGTATGTTCTATTGCCTTCTTCCTTTTATCCCTGGTCTACTTCTTTCTTTCTTTCTTGAACAAAACTACTCTTAGTTCCTTTGCTTATCTTATCTGAGAGGGCCTTTTTTTTCTTCTCCATTATAATTTAAATAATTAAAATAATTCTTTCTAGTTAATTATATGTTTCAGTATTCTATGGTTCTCTTGACTCCTGCATTTTCATTTCAAAATTTCTGCTGTGTTGGCCTTTTCGTTGGAAATGTTTGGAAATCCTTCATTTCAATAAAAGTACTTTTTTCCTTTGTAGAAATATACTCAGTTTACCAGATAGGTTATTATTGGTTAATAAGGCTTTATCTTTTGCCTTGTGGAATATTATATTCCAAGCTCTTCAATTCTTTATGATGACAGCTGCCACATCTTGTGTGATTCTAACAGTGGCTCATTAGTATTTCTTTGACCTGGAAATTTTGGATTTTTGTTATGGCTCTCCTGGGAGTTTTTATTTTAAAGTTTCTTTCAGGAGGTGACTAGCAGGTCTCTCTATTTTTGCTTTGCATTTGTTTTAGAGAGTGGATCAAGTTTCAATCATGATTTCTTGAAGTATAGTATTTAGGCCTTTCCCCCCCACCCTTTGACCCTTTTCAGATAGTCTTGGATTAGCTATCCTTTACAAATTTTTTTTTTTTTTTTTTGAGGCAATTGGGGTTAAGTGACTTGCCCAATGTCACACAGCCAGGAAGTGTTAAGTGTCTGAGATCAGATTTGAACTCGGGACCTCCTGAATTCAGGGCTGGTGCTCTATCCACTGCGCCACCTGGCTGCCCCCCCTTTACATATTTTTAATGTTGGTTCTTTTTGATAGTATAGAGCAGAAGTCAGCAAATTATAACCTGCAGGCCAAATCTTGTCCTCCACCTGTTTTTTAAATATAGAAATCCTTCTTTGCTCATAAACCATACAAAAATGGACAGCAGCTCAGATTTGGTCTATAGGCTATAGTTTACAGACCCCTAATATGGACCTTAAATTTTCTTTTGTTATAATTTTAAAAATTTTGTTTATAATGTTTTCTTATCTCTTAGGCATTATTTTTTGCTTGATTTTCTTTGCTAAGAAAACCCCAAATGGAGTCACAAGGAGTTAGGCACAACTGAAAAATGATTTGACATGATATTTGTGGAAATTTTATGGAAATAAGTATAGAAGAATTGCACACTTTTAACATATATTGGATTACTTGCTATTTAGGGGAAGGGGGAACAAGGGGGAGGGAGGGAAAAATTTGGAACATAAGATTTTGCAAGTATATATTTTGAAAATAAAAACTTTAATTAAAAAATTTGATAATGGAAAAAAATAAAAATGAAAAAATGAAAAATGACTTGAATAACAACAATCCTGCATATTGCTTGCTTTGTATATATTTGTTTGCATTTTGTCTCCTCTATTAGATTGTGAATTTGTTGAGGACAGTTTCTTTTTCTTCTTCTTCCTTTTTTTTTTTTTTTTTTTTTTTTTTTTTGTATCTCAGCACTTAGCACAGTATCTAGCACATTTTGTTGTTAATTGTTGAAACATGTCTGAAAGATATGTCTAACTCTTCATGATCCTATTTGAGATTGTCTTGATAAAGATATTGTAGTATATTTTGCCCTTTCCTTTTCCAGCTCATTTTACAGATGAGGAAACTGAGGCAAATGGGGGAAGTAGCTTACAGCTAGTAAAAGTCTTAAAGTCAGATCTGAATTCAGGAAGATGAATCTTCCTGACTTCAGGCTCAACACACTATCCTCTGCTTTACCTTTACCTAACATATAATAAATGCTTAATAAATGTTTATTGATTAAATAATTCTTCTTGCAATTCCTTCTTCTCCAGCTGTAATTTTTTTCTATCATTATATTTTGCATCTCTTGTTTAATTTCTTCCAGGTATTCTTGTACACCTTGTGGCAAAGACATTCTTTCTCTGAGAATATATTTAGATTTCTGGAATTTACTCTATTTTTCTGGCTTTATGCCTTGAGCATCCCTTAGTCTATAATATTTTTTCATTGTGCTTGGTGGTTTTTTCCATTTATTCATATTTTAGCTTTGATTTCTGGATTGGGGCTTTGTACTTATGTCAAACTTTAGTCCCTCTCCTAACTTTGGGGAATGTAGACAAACCCTGATTGGTCTTGAATGTGGTGACTAACTAGGTTTCATCTTATCTAGGAGCTATTGGGTTAGACTCAGCTACTTGGTGGTTTAACTAAGATTTTAACTTCAGTACCTTCTCTTGTTTTTATTTGCATAATTCTGAATTCAGAGTTGACTCTAGTCCTTTGTGAATGGGACCAACAGATCCCACAGAGATTGGGGGATGTCTGTGTGCAATTAGACATTTTTTGGGGGAGGAAGAGAAAAATCAGAGCAAAAGGGAAAAACCATGGGATAGATATTTAAAAAAAAAGCAGAAAAAATAGCATGTGTTGATTTACAGTTCATCTTCATAGTTCTTTTTCTGGATGCAGTTGGCATTTTCTGTCCAAAGTCTATTAGAATTGCTTTGGATCACTGAAACATTGAGAACTGAGTTTTTCATAGTTGATCATTGCACATTCTTGCTATTATTGTGTGCAACGTATTCCTGTTTCTGCTTGTTTTGCTCAGCATCATTGTTCTATAAAAAGCTGATTTTAGAAAGGCCTGGAAAGATTTACATGAACTGATGCTGGGATTGTACTGGGGTTAGTGAGTGCTCCTAGCTAAGTCCTGCCTGTTATGCTGGGGTACAGGAGCTCACAATTTGTCTTCTATTGTTGCTTTAGAGGTCTCACAGCTGGTCTGCTGGTCCACTGGCCTTTTAAACCAGGACAGAGTAGCCAAAGCTGCTGTATTTTGGCTGAGCCTTCTGTTAGATTCTCCGTGTTGCACCTGTGTTAGTCTGAGTTCCTCCTTGCCCAATTGACACAGATTTTTTTCCTGAAATCCTTCCAAGATATCTTAAGCTGGAAAATTTTTACCCTCTGAATGTTTGATATAATGTTGATTTTGAGGGAAGCTGGAGAGAACTCAGGCAATGTTCTGTCTACTCTTTGCCATCTTGACCACCCCTCATTGAGGTCCTTTCTCAAGCTGAACTGCTTCTAAGCATTCAAACTCTATTGCACTTCTGTTGCAACTTTGATGGTTGGCCACATTTTTCAAAAGCCAAACATTTGCCTAAAACACTATTTTAGAGGGAACTCACATAAGGCAAGTGTTCCCAGAGAGATCAGAAAAAAATGATATAAGGGTACACTCAAGGTCTTTCTGAAGTACTTTGGAATTGATTGGGAGTCACTGGCATAGGATCATCCAGCATAGTGTTTTCTGTGTCCGATAAAGTGATGAGCTCCATAAGGAAAGCAGAATTGCAGTAGCTCAAAAGCAATGTGAAATGTGTACTTTTAGAGACATCTTCACTCCACAGGTTCATATGGACTATTTGTGCCCAACCTGAGCAGAACCTTCTGAGCTAGTTGGTCTGCTCAGTTAGTCAGACACACTGTACCTTGACCCCAACATAGGGATATCACTTTGGTTCTCTTGGAGCATGAAAGGCAATAACCAGCCAACCAACCAGCCTCTCATGTACACTATTAAATAATCTCCCAGTTGGTCTTTTTGCCTTTGATTTCTCCCCTACTTATTCCATCTGCCACAGTTTCCAAATGTATATACATACATACATATATATATATATATACATATTTGCTAAGGCAATTGGGGTTAAGTGATTTGCCCCAGGGTCACACAGCTAGGAAGTGTCAAGTGTCTGAGGCCAAAATTGCAAATTGATAATTCTTAATGCCCAGATGTGATCATGTCATTCCTTTATTCAAGAAGTTCCTGTCATCTCTAGGTCACTTATATGACATCTAAAGCCTTATACAATTTGATTCAAGTCCATCTTTTCAGGTTGATCCACTTTATTGTTTCATGCCAGATATTCCAGCCAAATAAAACATCTTGCTGTTGCTTGTAGATGACATTCTGCCCCCCCCCATTTCTTTGCCTTTCTTTTGCCTAATGCCTAGAATGTTCTCCTTCCTCATGTCTGACTTATAGAATCTTCACCTCTGCGTTGTACAATTCCTAGCTCCCCTCAAATTTGATCAAGTGTTGAACCCCCTAAACATGATTTATGCATAAACATGATCTATGCCGATTACCCTAGTATCTGGTGCTCTTCTCCCATCTGGTAAGTTACTCTTGTTTCACCTTAAAATGCTATGGAGATGAGTACATTAATTAATTCAATACATTTATTGAATGTTTCTTAGGTACTAAGCACTATATTCCATTCTGGGGATACAAATTTTAAGAGCTCTTATTTTAACTGGGGAAACAATCCATAAAAAAAGTTCAGCTGCAGGGTGGATGGCAAGGTAACTTGTAAGTCCGAAAGTTTGAGCAATGGCACAAATGGACTAGATTACATCGGGAGGTCAGATGGAATACCAGGGTCTTTTGGGGAATGGACATAGGACAGATAAAGCCTGGAGGACCTTACGGGCTATTATCAGGATCAATGGCAAATCTGGTGTCTTTCCATCTCACTGAAGGGAATAGTGTCAGTGACTCCCATTTCATTTATGCTGTTAGGATTAGTCAAATAGCCCAGACATTTATAATGTATATCCTTTGAGATTATATATCTATGTCAATAGATTTTCCCAAGATTTTGAGGACTGAAAGTCTTCTGTGATTTTGCATGTTCAGTGCCTATCATGATCCTGGAAAATAGTTACTAAATACTTGTGGATTGAATTGAAGCTCAGAGCAAGTCATAACTATTTACAGAGTGACTTGCAATTGAGCCTGATGTTCATAACTTAAGAAGGATGATGGGGAAAATGCCTTAGGAAATGAAAGGAGCAACTTCAGGAAGCAAGTAACAGGAAAATCACACATTAATTGCACATGTTTAAAATATGTTGGATTACTTGCCATCTAGAGGAGAGGGGATGGGGAGGAAGGGAAGGAGGGAGAAAAAAAATTGGAACAAGGTTTTGCAAGGATGAATGTTGAAAATAAAAAGCTTAAAAAAAAGAAATCACATTCTTTCCCTTGTCTAGTAAGTACTTACTATTTGCTAAGTCAATGAATGAATTATTGTTTATACACCACTGACTCTTAACTTTTGAGTACTTCCCACAAATTATCTGGGTCAGGGAAGGGCATTTAAATGTATGGTAGGTTTGGGATGAAGCAGAAGGTTATTACTGGCTGAGATCTCTCAATCTGCCTTTAGGCAGGCGATCCAGTACTCATTATTTGACTAAATGACCTAATACAGCTGAGTTGACAGACTTAAGCAGGATGTCATCCTCCAAAAAAGGTGTCCAAAGAAAGAGATAATCACCTGGAAGGGTGCTGAGACATTGTTCCTCTTTCCAAATGAAAGAAGCAATGGGAGCCAGGATAATAATAATAATAATAGCCAGCATTTTTATACTACTTTAAGGCTTACAAAGGATTTCACATATATTATCTGATCATCACAATAATTCTGTGAAATTGGTGCTGTCATTATCCCCATTTAACAGATGAGGAAACTAAGAATGTTTTGCCCAGGACCCAAAGTCAGCAAATGTCTGAGTCAGAACTCCACCATCTAGCCAGCCTTCTAAAATTTTCTTTTTCTTTTTGTCTGTGAGTCCTAGAAGCCAAGTAAGATAAATATTCTCTTCCATTAGAGGGGAGAGCTTTCCCTCTCTTCTTTGACATCCCAGGACTATGAAAAGAAGAGCTTTTCTTGCCTATTGTTTAAAACTAAGAAAGTATCTGACCCACTGGCAATAGGAATGGAATTGAGACTGAGTTGGCAAAGATACCTTAAATAATAAAGCCAACTGCAGGGGATGACTGCTGACTCAAGGGGGTAACTGAATTGCTTTATTAGTAATATAGGGATGTTCCCAGATAGGAAAAAAAGTGCCAGGTAAGGTTAGGATATTAATGGCATATTTAGGATAATGCTAACAGGACATTTCATCTCTCCAAAACATGAGAAAATGATTAAACACAGAGAGCATCACTGAACTGGAAAGAGGGGATCCTAAGATGTTTTTTGATATAAGCTACTCCAGATGAGCCTACACCCAAGACAACCACACATCTTGGATTTTTTGGAAGTTCTGATTTCTAGAAAAGAAATATCACTTTAATGAGGCTTTGTCAGACCATACATATCAAATTTTGGTTTGAAAAATAATTGCTATTGTGCTGATACCCCTTCCAACATTAGCCATCAAAGAGAGCATTTGAATACCATATGTTGTAAGGTCTTGTACTAAATGAGGACTATTCAATAAGGAATTACATCTGATTAAAGCAGATGAACAAAAACAAGTCATTTCCCCAGACTCTTCCGAGGAGTTTGGAGTTGTGTGACGCCCCAAAACTCATGTACTTCACTTAATGGAAATAAATATTTATCTTGTAAGCCACTCGTGTCAAACTCAAATAAATACCCTGTCAACAGCATATTGACTTGAAAATCGCATATTGACATTATCTATGTTGTGTTTTCATTTCGTTAAATATTTCCCAATTATATTTTAATCTGGTTCAGCTATGTTCTTGGAAGGAAGTATCTGATTGCCTTAAGTGACCAAACATTGTTTAATTCTTAGGGTCTCATCTCCTCTAGGCTCCTTCTAGTCTTTACTTGCACTGGGCAGATTGGGTTCCCTAGGGTTACCCTCAGGCTTCTAGAGATAACCCTGATATTTGTGACTTAATAATACTATCTCATGAAATCTCTATCCCATGTACTCCCCCTCAATAGCAATTAATTAATTGACATCAATTAATTTTATAAAGGATAGTTGGGTGGCCCAGTGCTGGTCCTGAAATCAGGAAGATTCATCTTCCTAAATTTAAATCTGGCCTCAGATATTTATAAACTTTGTAATCCCCTTAGTTTCCTCATCTGTAAAATGACATGGAGAAGGAAATGGCAAACCTCTCCAGTATCTTTGCCAAGAAAACTCCATATCAGGTCACAAAGAGTTGGACATGACTGAAATGACTGAACTACACTTTTATAAAGGGATGTTTATTGAAAAGGTATAGGAAGGAAAGAAGTTATTAACATATCCCCCAAATCAGAATATTCTCTGGTCCTTTAACCGCCTGATAGTCCCTTTGCCTAACTGGGCTGGATCCTTTCTGGACTCAGTTTCTTAGCTGATGGGTTAATCCCCACTGTGTCTGTCAACACTGAATTTAGCTACCATAGCTACCAAGCTTCTGCTACAGACCCCATTTGTTTAGGAAACTTCTAATGGCTCTTCTGAGCTTTCCAAGCTCATAAAATTATAATCTGCTCAATTCTTTCTTTGGATACTCATTCATCTAAGATCCAGAAATAATGGTCACAAGAGAAATATGTATCATGGCAGCTGGTGGGAGAGGCCTTTTTCCTCACCCAGAGATTGTGAGACTTTAAGCGAGAGAACAGGAGTGTAAGTTAATGATAACAGGGAAGTTTGGCAGAGGGTAAATTACAAATGAGGTGGAAGAAAGAGGCAAAATCTCCAACTCTGTTAGGTAGGCAGAAGGAGTTTTGAATGTGGCTATATCTGGTAGATAAAGAGGCAATTACCTATATCTGGTAAATGAAAACTATGAAAAAAAAAGATGAAGAGGCAATTAATCACCAGTTTATGAGTGCTAGTAAAACTATACCATGACATTCATCATGGAGATCATCCGTATTACCTTTCAGCCTTACTCTCAAGCCCAAAGCATCCCCTCAAGTCACCACTCCAGTTGGATACAAAGTGTTGCTGTACACTGGCCAACAGTGTAGTGTTGTACTAGGGAGTCCACAGTGGGTTAATTGGGGCAGTTTCCTTGGTGGGTTTTAGAATGCAGATGAACAAAAGAAAAGGCATCATGAACTTAAAAAAATGCAACATTTATTAAGAAGTTACTATTTGAAATATTTTACATGATTGTACATGTACAACCCATCCCAGACCACTTACCATCTCAGGGAGGGGGAAGGAGAGTGAGGTCTAGAATTTGGAATTCTAAACTTAAAATTGTTTTTATATGTAATTGGGAAGAAAAAATATTATTAAAATGTCAAAGTAAAAAAAAAAAAAGAACTTTCCATATGTAGAATACTATGGTACCGTAGGAAGCACAAAGTTTAAATAAAACACAATCTCTCCCTCATGGGGTTTACTAAGAGAATATAGAACAAGAAGAACTGCTTTTTTGATAGCAATGAATAGAGTGATAGATCTGGAATAAGGATGATCTAGCTTCAGCACCTAATAGCTGTGTGACTATGGACATTCAACTCTCCTGCCTCAGGATATAGGGATAATAATAATATAGGAAAAATAATAACACCTCCCTTCCAGGGTTATTACATCATGAACTTTTGAAAGTCATTACCTATATAGGATCTTAGGGCAACCACTCTGACAGTTGCTGTGGGAAGGAACAAATGAAAACCCTTGGAAACCCTTGTTCTAGCCACCCCAAATAGTTAAGCTCAAATAATACTGGGTTCCCAAGAGAGGTAAAAACCTATTTCTTTCCTAGTGATAAAGACGAAGGAGGCCAGAATACTTCATTATATCAACTCCCCTTTCAAAAGCTTTGCAAGGCCATGAAGAAGACTTATGGCACGTTACTCCTGTTAATTTACAGTCATACTTAACAAAAGCACACACCTACTGCTCAGGCTCTTCTTGCCCTAGCCAGTGTTATGACCTGTTATCTCAATCCTGTGGTGAATAATATAAAGTTGTTGACCTCAAGAATGCCTTTTCCTCTAGTCCTGTGGCTGAGACCAGTCAGGAGCAGATAGTAAACCTTCACTAACCTTCTCTCAGCTACGTGAACTCTTTCTCATATTGCCAATTTAGTGATAAGAGATCTGAAAGATTTCCCCATCCTCTAGCCCCAAGTCATCTTTCTCTTAAGGGAATTGATGTACACCCCTACACTTATGATACAATATTGACTAGAGGCCATGCTGGGTAGATGAGATAGTGGTCCCTGTAAGGGAAAATGGGTGAGACACCAACCCTGAGAAAATCCAGGATCCACCCTGGTCAGTCAAGTTTTGAGAATACAATAGATCCCATATGATTACAGGAACATTTGGGAACAAGATTATAATTTACTTCCTCACAGTCTAAAAAAGGAAGCCCAGGAACTTCTGATACTAGACCTAATCCTAAAAGGGGAAATCCAGAAAAGTCATAATGACTAAATTTTCTGGTCCATCTTGGCACAGTGAGAGTCAGAGAGATCTGCTGAAACTGGAAATAGGTGGAACACTCGAGCAAAGGACAAAGCTACTCACCTAGTCAGGGAGAAGTTCCAGACACATATAGGGGACCAGTAGACATGTACCTGGGGGCATCTAGGTAAATAGAGTACTGGTCCTGGAGTCATGAAGACTCATCTTCCTGAATTTATTTTTTATTTTTGCTAAGGCAATTGGGGTTAAGTGACTTGCCCAGGGTCACACAGCTAGGAAGTGTTAAGTGTCTGAGGCCAGATTTCAACTGAGGTCCTCCTGACTTCAGGGCTGATAACTCTATCCACCGGGCCACCTAGCTGCCTGAATTTAAATCCAGATTCAGACACTTACTTGCTATATGACCCTAAGCAAATCTCAATCTAATTTTCTCAATCCCTCATTTGTAAAATGAGCTGGAGAAGGCAATTGCAAGCCATTCTAGTAACTTTACCAAGAAAACCTCAGATAGGATCATGGAGAGTTAGATAGGACTGAAAGATAACTGAACAACAAGACTTGTTAGAGATCATTGCAATGGGGACAGGTGACAATGTCAGCTTTGTTACCTCCTACCCAGTTTAGGATCACAGATCCAGGAGGGACTGAGGAGAGCGGTAAGGGGGAATAGATAGCATTCCCAGGTATGGAGGCCCTGGACTATGGAGAAAGAAGGAAGTTCAATGCAGCAGTGAAGATGGTGTAGATCAGATCCCTGGCACAGAGCAGGGATCTCTGCATCTAACTCAACTTACAGAAGAATAACCAGGACAGAGATTCCCCTCCCCTCCTCTCCCTTCCTTTCTCTCCCCTATTCTTCCCTTCTATTCCCTCTCTGGATCAATCAAGACTTTTTCTCCCAGAGTCTGGCAGAGCCTAGTTGTAATTTCAACTCTAATATCAGGAAGGAGACTGGAACAATGGGCAAATTAAAAAAAAAGAATGAGCCTCCATAATGGTGGCAGGTTCCCTCAAGACAAGTATAGATGAAGAGAATGAATCTGAAACATCTATAAGAAAAACCTCTGAAAAACACAGCACAAACTTAACAAGAATGATTAGAAGACATAAACCAAGAATTTTTCAAAAGAGTCAAAGTTATAAATGGAATGAGGGCACTGGAGGAAAAACTGGATCGGGAGTGGGAGTGGGGAGAGAGCTATGGAAGAAAGAATTGGCCATGGAATTAACAGCTTGGCACAAGAACTACAGAATTTCCTGACAAAATCCCTGAAAATTAGAATGGACCAAATAGAAGTCAATGACTTCATAAGGAAACAAGGACATTAATACAAAGCTAAAAGGTTGAAAGAAAAAATAGAAGTAAATATAATGCATCTCATAGCAAAAAAACAAACCAAAACAAACAAAATAATGATCTGGAAAAAAGGTCAAGGGAAACAAAATTAAGAATTAGTGAACTCCGTGACGAAGGCAGGGGAGTCTAGACACAACATTTCAAGAAATCTTAGAAGAAACTAGCAAGGTTTCTAAGAAGAGAGCAAAATAGTAGTAGAATCCACTGGTCACTTCCAGAAATAACTTTTAATGGAAAGCTCCCAGAAACATCATAGCCCAAATCCAAAGCTTCTAGGTCAAAGAAAAGTATTATAAACACCCAGATAAAAAGAACTTAAGTTCTGAGAGAAGCCACAGCTAGAATCACACATAATTTAACAAGGAATCAGAGAACATGGAATATGACACTCCAGAAGGCAAAGGATACAGCCAAGAATAATTTATCTAATGAACTGAGTATAATGTGACGGGGAGGGGGGTGGGGGGTGGAAATGGATCTTTAATAAAATAAAAGACTTCCAAGCATTCCTGATGAAAATACCAGAGCTGGGAGGAACTTTGAAGTTCAAATATAGAAGTGAAAATAAATATGAAAAATGTAAACATGAATGAAAAATGACAAAGTACTAAAAATTCAAATATGGGCAGATGAAGTATATATCTCCTCTGAACCTTATCATCAGGATTCATAGAGAGAGTCAAATTAGACAAGACCTAGGAAAGACTCTGTTATGTCTTGATAATCTTAAGAAAAAAATAGAAAGAAGAGGAATAAACTGGAGGAGGGCAGCAGGAAGGAAGGCTACAGAAATTATCTCACATAATCAGAGTGCACAAGTAGATATTTATACAAATAAGGGGAGGTGGGGAAGAGGAATGTCTGACATTTGAGTCTCACTCTCATTGATATCAGTATACACATATACACAGAGTTGGGTACAGAAATATGTTTCACTCAACAGGGAAATGGGGAAAGGGGAGAAAGGAGGAAGGGGAATTCCTAAGCAAAACAAACTCTAAGGATGTAATTTTTTTTCCTAAGGTCATGAAGAATAAGTAAATAAATAAATGAGTAAGCAAAGGAGAAAGAAATCAACCATAGATAAGATATATTTATGGGGATAGAGAAAATCTGGGTTCATATAATTTTTAAAATGACAATTTTACCTAACTAATTTATTTGTTTAAAATCATCCCAGTTACATTACTAAAATTATTATTTTACTGAGAAATAATGTTCATTTGGAAAAAAATAAAGTTCATTTGAAAGAACAAAAAAAATCAGGAACTTCAAAAAAGCTGGGGGAAAAAAGATGTAAGGAAGTAGATTCAGTAATATCAGACTTTAAACTATATTATAAGATGAGAACATTGTTGTAGATGATAATTTCTATTATTTTAAATTAAAAATTTCTTGTATAAACAAAACTTATATAGCTAAGAATAAACGAAGTGTAGAAAATGGGGGTGGGGGAAGTTTTCATAGCTAATGTCTCAGATATGATGTGATTGAGTTGGAATATTGCTGTGGTGTAGGAAATGATGAGCTGTTTGATTTAGAAAAACATGCAAAGACTTGAACTTATGGAGTAAGATACTATCTATCTTAAAGAGAAACAGATGATAGAAGGAAATAAGCATTGTATAGCCTTATATATGTATATGAGTGTTCATGAGTGTCTATGTTTATAGATATTATGTAAATACATGTGTATATATATGTATGTTCATACACATATATCTGCATTCATATAACCACACTTAATTATAGCCTTCTTTAATGTGAGAGGGGAGAGGAAAAAATAAAGTAGAAAGTACAAGGCAAAGAACAAAAGAAAACCAACAAGGAAGCAAAGAAAAGCCGGGTGACTTTGAAAACCATTATAGTATTTATTATATAGATTTTCTTGAAATGAAAATGTATTGTTTTATATGAAATCCTCTCATGGTTTGTTGTGTACATGACAATGCCTTTTTTCTTTCCCATTTTGTATTTAAGTTTAAAATTTTTAAAAATTACCAGAAATAATTGCTTGCTTGTTAGTAGTTACTACTGAATGAAGGACACAGGATCAGCCATACCATTCCTTCTTCTGACAATTGCCTTTTAAGAATTGTATGGCTACATTTTGTAGTAACAAAGAACTGGAAACTGAGTGAATGCCCATCAGTTAGGCAATGGCTGAATCAGTTATGGTATATGAATGTTATGGAATATTATTGTTCTATAAGAAATGATCAGTAGGATGATTTCAGAGAATCCTGGAGAGACTTATGTGAACTGATGCTAAGTGAAGTGAGCAGAACTAAGAGAACATTGTACACGGCAATAAGATTATTTGATGATCAACTGTGATGGACGTGGCTCTTTTCAACAATTCAAGGCAATTGCAGTAGACTTGTGATGGAAGGAGCCATTAACATCCAGAGAGAGGACTATGGAGACTGAATGTGGATAAAAGCAAGGTATTAAAAAAAAGTTGTGTGGCTATTGAATGATATAAAAGACTTCTTTTATTAAAAGGAAATAGTACATTCAAGATCTTGCTGACCAGGGTACCCATCTCTGGCATCAGTGCTGTTCCCTAATAATTTTGACTCTATCAATGATTGTAGCTCCACTCCAAGTCCTGATTCCCTGCCTTCTCTAGCCCCCCATCTTTGAAGACTTGGCTCCCAAGAAATGATAGTAATAGGATAACCTGAGGAATAGTGGACTTGGCAAGTCCTCCCAGTGGGCTTAATTATGAGTTTTATGGGTAGTGCTTAAGATTTCCTTGATAAGATCTATACTGATTCTTGAGTCTGACTGATCTGGGACCTACAAATATGACAAAATAGAGTTATGATCAATGAAAAAATTTTGCTGATGCTTACCACTGCATATAGTTGTTTTTTCTCTCATTCATCGTAGACCTTCAGAACAACAAGGATGATGTCATTTTGAAAATGACAGACGTTAGATGGTAGGTCCATTACTAATATGCACATGGGATCAGGGATGCCACGTTGCACTGATCTCTCTAACAAAAGTCTGAGGCAAATATTTCTGCCAAATGAGGGTCTTCATGGAAATTGGAGCACCTACCTATTCCATGTAGGCCTTGACCTGTCCCCAGCTAGCAAACTGGCCCTCTTTCAGCATCTCAAGCCAAGAGGTTCACCCGTGCTAAACCATACTTTCATTATTATGCCCTTGAGTATAGAAGCTGAATATTTTACCTCCTAAAATCATTTCTATCCTGACTGAATGCCAACTAGAAAAGTGGTTTGTGTCATCACAAATAATAGAAGTAATATAAGAATAGTGCCAATGCTTATGATATTTGGGGTAAGAAACTAAAGGTCATAGAAACCAAATTTGTGCTTGCTTTATTACTGAAGACAAGGGATCCAGAAGAGAAAAATTAATTTGGGAAGTGAACAGCTGGCTAAGAAGGTAGTATCTGAGAACAAGATTTGGACTTCTGTCACTTAAACTATGGGGATTGCAGGTTCCTATCCAGAAAAGGCTGCTAAGGATACATTTTCTAGGTGTCTTAAAAATCTAGTCAAAAGTATTTTAAAAAGGATGGACGAGGGAGAAGATTGCTTAATGTATATAATGTTCCATCTAGATAATGACAAAGAATAAAGAATAGTAGTGAAGGAAGCTCCAAGTTGACAAAAATCTAAGAGACAAAATCTAAGAAAAGAGCCAGTAATGTTATATATTTTAAAAAAGGTATATTCATGTAAAACAATCTAACAGTCTGGGTGTAGGTATGGGAAGATTGTTAGGGAAATCTAGAAGCCAGAGGGAGGATTCTGAGATAAGATGATCTCTATAGCTCCAGCTCTAATAATTTACAAATCTAGGGAGAGAAGAAGGAGGCAGGATTGAATTCTGGAAAAGGGAATGACACACCAGAATTCCAGCCAGCTGGCTGATGATCAAGGCAGCTACTGAAACAGGGAGAGGAGAGAGCTGGGAAGAATAGCTATTTAGCCTCTTGGGCTAAGGAGAGACTGTGATTAGTTGTCACTGGGGAACTCAATAGCTCAAACCAAAGGATGAGCACGGATTAAAAAAGAACCTTAAAGGAGCTATGAAATATCCAACATAGGCCCCCTTCATGTGATATGGAGTGGAATTTCCCTGTGCTCACTTAGGGTGAAGAGAAATGGAAAAACCTTAGCTCAAGCGGATGGAGTTTATTGCTGAAAAAAATTCCATTCACTCTTGGTCATTAAGAAGAGAGCCGGCCTGCCTGTCTGGGCTGCAGCTGTCTTCAAGGGCATTCTGAAGTGGCCTCCTGCCTCCTCAGTCCCACAGCTTGTCCTTTGTCTGCCTCTGGGTAGTAGGGAAAATGTGGTGATGGAGCTTGGTTCGGGTCGTCAGAGCTACTGCAGGAAGAAGAGCTGAATTTCTGCATCACAGAAAAATTTCTCAGCTTTTGCCTGTTCCAGGAGGCTTCTGGATTAAAGTCACACTCACACTCAACAGTCCTGAATGTGTTTACATTTCTGTGCAAAGCACAAACAAGTTTCAAAGAACAAAAGAGAACCGGGAAGATCTTTTGTGTTTTTGGCCGGTCAGGTTTGAGATGTAGCAGGGCCTCTGTGTCCAAAGAAGGGCCATAGACTTTAGAACTAGAAGGAATTTTAAGGAATATCTAGTTCAGGGGTAATTAACCATTTTTGTGTATATTATGGGCCGTTTGGGAGTCAATTAGAATGTTTTTAAATGTATAAAATAAAATTTATAGCATTACAAAGGAAATTAATTGCATTAAAATATAGTTATCAAAATATTTTTTAAAATATCAGACTCAATGCAGTTGGGTGGTAGAGTGGTTGGAGCACTGGCCCTTAGAGTCAGGAGGACTTGCATTCAAATATGGCTCAGATGCTTATTAGCTGTATGATCCTGGGCAATGCCAATTGCCTTCCTCCCAAAAGAAACAAACAAAAAGCTCCCCCAAGTCCTCCAATTTAGCCCAACCCCTTCATTTTATATTTAATTTTTTTCAATGGGGGGCAAAGCAATTATTCAGGCTTATACAGCTAGGTTGTGTTAAGTGTCTGAGGCCACATTTGAACTCAAGTCCTTTTGATTCCAGAGCTGGTACTCTTATCTACTGCACCATTTAGCTGCCCCTGCATTTAATTTATATAGAAAGAAGAATTTTTGTAGAAAGGTAAATCAGTTTGGCCAGAGTCACTTGTGGGAGGCAGCATTTGAATTTAGGTCCTCTCATTTCTAATCCAGCATACTGTTATTCTAATCCAGTGTTCAGTGTAGTGTTGAGGTTTCTTCCTGAAAATCCTGACATCTTGCCATCCTTATCTGGTCACCTGTTCTTGGCCAATAGAAATGATAGGTTGAGTTATCTTTGGTTTTTACATATATAGTCATCCATCCATATATGAATACATGTATATGCACATGTGTATTTATATATGTATACATATATATATATATATATATAACAAAAACACATTTTGTGATGCTAATTCATAAAACCTGAAAGCTTAAGCTGAAATAAAGCCTTAGAAGTAATTTAATTCAATCTTTTTTTATATGTAGTATCTAGGATACCCCCTCTTGCACATAGGACCCTAAAAATGTCACTCCAGTTTCACAGAACTCTATGGATTGGCAGCCTCTCAAAACTATAACCAATAAGTCACTGCCCATAATGTTTACTTTTACTAGTCTGCCAAAGGACACTGTTTGTTCAGAGGAAAGATAGTTAATGAAATGGCATGATGTAAGTAGCAACAGAATGTTTTCCCTATAAATCTGGATCATACTCTTCTATTAGTACTTATACCATCTGTGGAAATAGTCATTACAAATAAGAATCACATATGTGATACATACCAAGGAATGTGTGGTCAAGGAGAAAGGTGCAGGGAGGCAATTCTCACCTCTAAAATTGCAGGATTCCTAGTGTCTTCTGGGGAACCACATCCCATTCTTTCTGAGTCTGCATATGGACATGGTATCTGATTTCTATTCTTCCCCTTCTCTGCTCTCAGGGTTAGTATTCTACTGCTCTCATCTCCCTCATATCAAGTTGGCTCCATCTTTTCAAGTCTACTTGAAGACTAGCTGGACTTCTCTGTTAATATTCAGTAGTTCAGTTATGTCCAACTCTTCATGACCCCATGGACCATAATACACCAATATTGTCCATGGCATTTTCTTGGCAAGGACCCTGGAATGGTTTGCCATTTTCTTCTCAGGGGAACTCCATTCTATGAGGAGATAATAATTAGAAAGGTACTCCCAGAAAAGGGCAGACTGACAGCTATTTAGTGATAACTAGAGCCTAAAAGTCACCTCAAAAAGTAAAGTGGCTAAGATTTTTTTAACTTCTGTGTCTGAGGTTGAGATAACTTGTCTTTGTCCCAGATAACTATTTAACCTGAGGTTAGAAAGTCCCAAGATTTTCCCTTATGGTTTAGCATGCAAATAAAAGGCAAGGGACAGAGCCTTATGGGACACTCTAGATGAAGGTCCATCCAAGAAGATTGTGAATGAATGGTCAGATGGGTAGGAGGAAAACCAGGATAGAGTAGTATCATGAAAACCTAGAGAAAAGAGAGTATTAAGAAGAGGATGGTCAACAATCAAAGGCTGCAGAGAGGTCAAACAGGAGGAATGAGAAAATATTTTTAGATTTAGCAATTAAAAGATCATTAATAACTTAATTAGCAATTAGTATAAAATTTAGATATGATGTTGGGCAGTTTTATAATTTCCAAAAATTCATTCTTACCAACTTTTTCTTCCTTTTCAATTCTAGATGGTTAATTGGCTCTTGGAAGTACCTGTTCAAGATACATGTACTAATGGAATAACGTTTGAGTTTTCTATACAAATACTTATCATAAAACATGGATTGCACATGTTTAACCTATATTGAGATTGCTTGAGGGGGAAATAATAGAGGGGGAAAGGGAAGAAAGGGAGAAAAATCTGAAACATAAAATTTTGCAAAGGCATATGTTGAAAACTCTCTTTGCATGTATTTGGGAAAGTAAAATACTATTTAAAAACAAAAGCAGTAACAAAAACCCAATGCTCATCATAGTTTGAACGATAGGTCTTCTAAATCCATTCATTTTTCCTGTGTGGATTGTTAGGTAAAACTTTTTTCTCACTTAATGAGATTTGTGGTTTGTGCAATAGAATAGGACTTGAAGCATAATGTCACCTTCAAACAGGAGCATCAGGAGATTGAATTCTTATTATCTAAAAGAAATTTCTTTTTCTTTGGATTTTGTATCCGTTGGACATCCTTCATGACACTGGTAAACATCTTTAGCACACATATATCTTTGTGTTTTATACCTCACTTGAAACTGATACTTAGAATTGTTAAAAAAATTATTTCTATGATTGCACATAGTAAGGAATATCATATGATTTTAACATATTCATAAGAGACATTTTGGGAAGAGAACCTTTCATGTTCCTTTTTTCTTTACCAGATCAAATGCATTTGATGATGCAAGTGGGATCTTTTATTCTCTATATCTTTTATTCTATTTTTAATTTTGATAATGTGGTTAGTGGTAGAAAACAATTTCATGGTATAGCCTTGGGCTGCTCAGACTCCAAAGCACATCAATTTTGGAAGACCTCTGTGGGAACTTTGTAAGGATTTTGGCTTACAAAATCCTTTGTAAGACCTTCTAAGCATCATAGGGATACTGGAGGGTTTTAAGGAGGAAAGAGAATCCAAAGACTGGATTGTTAACAATAAACTCAGTTTATGCTGAGATACCACTAGAATTTGATGAAGAGACATTTATCCAAGTTTTGTGGTTAAAAAAGGCAGGAAGAAAGGTAAAGTCTAGACACAAACCAATGAGTGCCTGAACCAGAAAATGAGAAGAGAAAAAAAAAAAAGCAGGAAGAGACTGGAGCTGAAACCAACCTGAACAGCCATTAGCAGTTACAGCAGTTGGTGAAAGGAATTCTCATTCTCATCATCACTATCAGCCCATCTTTCTTTTTCCTACATGAGGTGACCTCGGCTGTAAGCTTTAAAACAGATTTCTATATTCTATATAAATGTTTATACTTCCATATTACTTGATCATGCTAATTATATGAGTTTTAAGAGTGATTTTTTTCTAAGTCTATGAATTTGGGGTTAGCAATTCTGTGAAGATGCTAGCTCATGGGAGAAAAGCTTTTCCTAGTTTACTCTGGATGGGGAATGAGCTAATTTGAAAAAGGGGGCTGAAGGGGCTAGAGAGACTGTCCAATGAGCCACTTAGTGGGTACAGAGCACTATACTGATGCAATCCTCAGGCCAATTTCATGGGTTTTCTCTTTCCTGCATAACTGTGTTCATTTGATAAGAAGAACTGTTGTAATCTTCCTATTAGGGAGAGAGGTTTTTGCCCTTTATTGCCCTAACTGGGCTGCTATCACATGCTCCATTAACTCATGACCTTGTAGTCGTTTCTGTCCAAGCTGTGTCTACTGGATTAAGCTGTATCCTTCTGAACTTCAAAAAAAAAAAAAACCCAAGAGAATGGGCTGCCAGAGATCCCAGAGCCAGAGTCCAGACTGGTATTTGTTGTTTGACCGCACAACTCTGTGGAGTGACAGACAGATCTAATCCAACTGTGAAATGAGCCCTTCCCACCATAAAAAGTCATCCTCCAAGATGGCAGGTCCTGTCTGAGGGAAGGACTCCTTCATCACCTATATCACATTCAGAAGTGGTTTAGTTTAAGCCCACTCTCTCCAAGGACTAAGTACAGGGGACAGTACAACCTCAGATACTGGGCAGAGAATGCTTGTACTACTTCTGCTCTTTTTTAAATATATCAAGTAAAAGTTAATTGATGTTAAATGAAATAGGTTAGTGGTTGATATTAGGGAGAACATGCCAGAATGGGAGTTGGGTTGAGCTGATGAATTAGAGAAAGATGTCCCCAACCTCTTGGGAGTATTCCTATAAATATGAGCCGTGACCACTGCTCTATCCTTGTTCAAGTAGGTGACTCATCAACGTGACTAATTATTAAGAGTTAAAGTTGGAAGAAGGATCTTCAAAACTTATTTTAGCTACATGTACAATTCTGGCAATTTCTGGGAATTCCAGTAGGCTGCCTTTTGAACCCAGAGATAAAGAATTAATAAAAATAATGGTCTAATCAACCAGGCCAAGTCGTTGTTTTGGTTATTCAACAAGTCTTGAGACAATCCCCAAATTAGCAATCTTTTGCAAGGGCCTACTCACCATAGCTGTTGGGCCTGGAGATTACAATGATCTCAAACTGGTTCTACGGATTCAAACGTTTTACAATATTCTCACCTGCCTTGGAGCTTGTACAGGTTGGTCTCATTCCAAAACAATTAGGAAAGAACAAAATTAAAAGCCACCAGGGGGAGTACATGAAAGAAGCCAAGATCCCTCCAGCTCCAAATAATGACAGCTAAGACAGCTGCATTCTGCATTTACAAAATCCTTCCACCTTCCTTCCCCCTCTCCCCACTCAAGCTTTCAGCAGAGCAGCCTGGCGCAGCACAGCTAGCTGGCCAATCTAAGATTTTCTGGGGCTGCTGTGACTCTTTCTTTTCACAGTATGTGGGCTTTTTTCACTTACAGTTAATATTGGTCTCTCTATGTCTGGGGAATGATCTGGACTTAAGCACTTTGGAAGGTTATGAAAATAATATCCTTTGTCTTCTTAGTTCTGGTTCTGACTCCCTAGCTTCTACTGTGGAGGAAATTATATCTTGCCCCTTTAAAGATTTCTGTGCACTGGTTCCCTCTTGTCTCCCCCACCCTCCCTTTTCTCATTTCAAGTAATTAACAACCAACAAGCTGAGAGTCCACAGCAAAAAAATAAATAAATAAAAATAACATCTTAATTAGTGCAGTGTCTGAACATAAGTAAGTTAGCTGCTTTGGAACAGCATCCATAAAGGTTTTTATAAATTTGGCTTCCCCTTTTATCCTTCCTCTCACAAATTAAAGAATAGGAAGCAGGAAGTGACTGATGGGCGAATAAACAAGTGCAGAACTATCCTTTAGGGTGAAGGGATGGAGGTAGAGAAAGGGTTTGACCATCTCACCCCACTGCTGTCTTGGTTCTGTGCTTGGATCTAGTTAGTAACTCTGGTTTGAGCTCATCCATAGCTCCTAATCTGATCTGAGTTTACCCTCCTCTCCTGGCTAAATTAAAACAGTCCCAGGAGGTGGCTATCTCTGTGTGGCAATAGAAACAGGATGGGTGGATTAAAGTTCTTACAAGGGAGGCTGGGAGGGATTGATTATAAGTTCCCTTTCCACATCCCTGGCCACTCAGCTCATGGCTCAGATGACGCAAGATGGTGTTCAGGGGAGCTTCTGTTTTGAGCTATCTGTCACAAAGTGTCTCCTTTGGGGCCATCCTCTTGTTTTCATTCAAGATCAGTTGTAAAACTGCAGAATTTAAGGAACTCTAGGTATATTCTATTTGGCTTTAGACTCACCCAGGTTAGCTCAGTCGCATTGAATGATTTATTTAAGTCATCCACTTAATTAAAGTGCTAAAGTACCTTGACATCTTAACCGGATGAAACCAAACAAACACAAACACAGCCCTTCTTTTATATCAATCATAGGTTTTAGATTAAGTGTGAAAAGTCCCCAAGACTGTAAGGAAACTGCAAAGCAATTGCATTGGCTAAAGCAAGAAAGACTAGTCATGCTCCCAGAGGCAATCTGTAAATTATCAAGTTACTTTAGGACCTTTTGAAGTGCTGGAACGCATGATGTTGTTAGTCCTTGGTTCTCAAAAAGGACTATGACATCAGGGAGGGCTGACAATATACAAGTCAGTTGGATTTTAGTGAAGGAGGGCTTCCCCAATCTCACTTTCTCCTCTGGAACCATCTGGATTCAGTGGTAAGGTGGCAGGAAAGATTCAACAAGAAAATGTTTTACAATATTCGCACCTGCCTTGGAGCTTGTACAGGTTGGTACCATCCCAAAACAATTAGGAAAGAACAAAATTAAAGAATTTTGAAGATGTCCCTAGATGCAGTGGGAGACCTTCACCTTTTTAATATAAGGTCTTTAACTGATCTCACTTTGAGTTAATACCCATTCAGTGAGAAAGGCTGGGTAAGAATTGAGGTAAAGAATGGTCTCTTTTTTAAAAAAACTAATTTTTAAAAATCCACTTTGAGAGGGAAAAGGTTTCTGGCCCAAACAGAAATAATTGTTATTTAAATTCACTCAGAGTCAATCAGGGCTCAGTGATCAACTGAGAATTGGCCCAACTTAACTGTGAGCCAATAAAAGAGAGCCAAAGTTATTTGAATTTAAGGCATTGTTTATAAGAAATAAATCTAACAGGTAAACCCCTAGATGTCTTGCGAGGTTTTAGCATTAAAAAAAAAATTATATTCCTTTGGTGCCTTTGGAAATCTGAGGATAAGGGGATGATATCCTATGATAGAGGGAGAGAGGGAGGGAAGGAGGAAAGAAGGAAGGAAGGAGCTGTGTTTCCCAACTGACCGGGTTCACATGTAGCATTGCCAGGAAAATCCTTGAAGAGGAAGGAGATGCCATCTTGTGAGAGTTAGCTCTGGTTATTGGGAGTTGAGTAATAGAGAAATAAAAGGACCAGGGAGCTCAGATGAGTGACCTGCTCAATTACTACTCTGAATTTAGAGACAACTCCCCTTTTCTTCTTGACATGCCTTTATAGTCCTATGTCCTACAGTATCAGAGGTAAGAGCTGCTCGACAGACCTAAGAAGGTTGCCTCTAGAAGAACCCAGCTCTCTTGAGAGGGGAGTTGTTCTCTCAAGTCATCTATGAGATGGTGGCCCAAGTTTGTGGGGGAAATTTTTTTGCTTCTATTCCTATAATGTTGCTTCACTGCATTTGCTTTGAGCTAATTATGTCGATTTGCTCATTGAGGCTTGTAAACGATAGTTTTAGATCTGTGGACCCACACGTGGGTAACCATTCCCTCAGAAATCCAATCTTCAATCTCTGAGGGATATGAGGCAGAGAAAGGTTATCTATCTACATTTATACATATACATACCTATGAATTTTATAGGGATTAATTTTAATTATATAATATATATACCTATACATATATGTAGTTATATAGTAAATATATAATATGTGTATGTGTGGATTCTAGTTACAGATTCTAGTAATGGTCCTGTCACTCATTTGCTGTGAGACTCTCAGAGCAAATGAATGAGGGGGCCATATCTAAAATCCAGGGCTTTTAAGTGCCATTGTTCTTTCCTTTTACCTTTTTTTGCACCTCCTCCAACTTGAACATTTTCTTATCAGGAAGAGGGAGAGCCAAACTCCTTGACTTGGTTCTATAGCATTAGGAATCTGGTTTGTAATAGTATAGGGAACTGGCTAAACCAATCAATCTGAACTGATCTTCCCCACCCCCCATTCCCCAGAAGATGAGAATCTCTTTTGAGAAAACTCAACTCTTTGGGTCTCTATTATTCCTTGAAGCTTCAAGTCTTATTTCCACTGGTGGAGAAGGAACAGATATAAAAGCCCATCCTATTTAAAAGCCCATCCTATTTAAAACACTGATTTCTTCTTGCTGTAGTAAGCAGCAGTATGTTCAAGGCCCAGATGTGATTGAGACCAAAAATATTAACTGAGACAAAAAGTAAAGAAATGCACATCAGAAAATGCTGCAGTCTCAAGGGACTGTGAACCTGCATCAGATCTGCAGGATGGATGTAGCACTTTTTTACCTGAGACTGTCCTTTTTGTCAGCCAGCCAACCAAATTCTGCAGTGAATTTATCTGCAAAGTTCCATTTACAGCTTTATGATTGCAGGGATCTCAGAGAATGTCCTCTTCTCCTTCCCTGCTTTGCATGGTTCACTTCCTGCACAAAACCAAGCAAAATACAGAAGTTTCCTGATTCCTGTCTGTGACACTGCTTTCTGTTAGCAGGAATAACCAACCACTAGCTCTGCTTTCTTTGCTTTGCTCCAAGGAGGAAACAATGGCATTTGAGGATGATTCATCACATTTCATGAAAGAATAGTGGTTTAAGGGACAAAAAAAAGACATCCACAGGAAGCCAATACTTAGTGAATGCATTTGTCTGCTCAGGCAGCGGGGCAACAGAAGTTATAATGCAGACCTCAGGTGCATCCAGCAATGGGATTGATGGGAGGAGAATAGAAAATACTCATGTTCTCTGGGGTTTTTGTAAATGTAAGTCTGCATTACAAGATCATGCATGCACTTGCATATCTGCCCAATCTAGGACAAAGAAGAGTAAAATTCCACAAAGCAGACACGAAGAGCAGTAGCTCAGCACAGCTCAGCAGTAACAGGGAGTGCTACACAAGAAATCTTTGGCAATACTAGGGGAATCTTTGTCTTACTGAGGACATGAACATTCATGGTGTTTATTGCTTGCCAGCAGATGTTCTGACCATCTATTTTCAGTACATTCCTTTCTAGGCTAATTTTTCCTTTTCTTTTTTCTTTTCCTTGTTTACTATTCTTAGAAAAGCAAACAAACAGCACACAAAAAAGACAAAAGAAACAAGCTCTCAAACATCTAACTTTGTCCAGAAAGCAGAAAATGACTTAGAGAAAAAAAAGAGACATATATGGAGAGCCTCACCCCAAACAAAAACATCTTTGCCAGAGAGATAAAGAAATTTCTCTTTCATGTGCATGTTATAGTGGAAAAAAAAAAGAAACTTCTCTTTCCATGAGCTTCTTAATAAGTTGTTTCAGGGATCAAATTTCTTAAAAAAAAAAAAAAAAGAAAAGAAATCTACTACAATAGCTCCATTAGAGGCAGAGCAATTTAATCCATTTTTAAAAAAATGTTCTCTTGCTCTATCCTTTTTCCTTCTTCCTCCTCAATTTCTGGTTATTTTTTTCATTCATTCAGTGACCATTTTATTAAATCTCTACTATATGCAGAGCACTGTGCTACATTTTGAAGGTAGAAATGAAAATAAGACAGTTATGGTCCTCATGGAGTTTCAACTAGTAGGAAGGCTACAACATACACAAATATATAATAGTATACAATAGTGACAGAAAGGAAGCAAACATTAAATGCTAAGAGCTTTATGTGTAATATCTCATTTAATACTCATAATAATTCTGGAAAGTAGGTACTAATATCCCCACTTTATAGTTGAGGCAACTGAGGCAGATCGAAGTTAAGTAGTTTGGTCAAGTTCATACAGCTACTAAGTGTCTGAAATAAAACTTGAATTCAAGTTTTCCTGGCTTCTGGCCTGGTACTTTATCTTCTGTATCGTCTAGCTACCTCTGAGAATACAGAACAGAGCATAATTAGAGCATAAGGGAGGTGGCCATTTTTATGTAAGGTCTGAAGAAGAATCATTTCTATTTGGAGGAATCAGAGAAGGCTTTCTAAAGAGCATGCAACTAAAGCTTAGTTTTGAAGAATGGTTTTAGATTTTAATTAATTAATTAGTTTAATTAGTTCCAGGCATTGGGGATATAGGAGAAAAGCCCTGATGTATTTAAGAGATAAAGCCCATATGGGAAGTCAGGAAGGGAAAAATAACTGTAAAACTAAGATGGTATCACATCTTGGAGGGTCTTGAAAGACTAAAGAATTTGGAATTTCTTTAGTGGGCAATAGGAAGACATTAAAGAATTGGTCTTATTGAATTCTTTCAGTCATGTTTTAACTCTTTGTGGCTCCATTTGGGGTTTTCTTGGCAAAGATAATGGAGTAGTTTGCCATTTCCTCCTCTAGCTCATTTTATAGATAGGGAAATTGAGGCAAACAGGATTAAATGACTTTCAGCTTGGAAGTCTTTGAGACTAGACTTGAACTCAGAAAAATGACTCTTCCTGCCACAGGTCCAGCATTCTATGCACTTTGTTGCCACCTAGATGCCCTTAAAGACTTTATAGAAGAGAAATCATATTTGGATTTATCTCTAAAAAATATTAAGCTGGTAGCTGTGTGAAAGATGTATTGGAAGGGCAAGAGAATGGAAGTGACACATAAGAGACTTTCAGTGGTAGAGTGGGTGATAAGTAATGCAACGATAAAGGGATGAGAAAGAGAGACAGATTATAAGTGATGTTGCAGAGGCAGAATCAAAAGCACTTGGCACTTGATTAGAAATAGGAAGTGAAGGAAAATGGAGAGCCAAAGATAATATTGATGATTTATGCATGGGTGACTGAGTGAATTGTAGTGCCAAGCCTAGAATAAGGAAGACAGGATGAGGGACCAATTTGGGACAAAAATTGCTAAGTTTTGTTTTGACCGTGTTGAATTGGAGGTTCCAGCTCAACACGCAACTGAAGGTGTTTTAGATGGTACAAAATGGAAAGCAAAGGTCTGGAACTTAGCTAGAAATATAAACTAGGGTTTATATCTCTAATATACTATGTTGTGATCCACATTCAGTCCTCTCTCTGGATGCAGAGAGCTCTCTCTAACTGAAGGCAGGAAAGTGAAATAGATTTAAGAGAAGAAGACTCAAAAGAGAAACTTTAGAATTCTTAGTTTTTAGATAGGGCACAATGGATATAGCACCTATTCCGGAGTTAGGAGGAACTGCATTTAAATCCAATCTCAGATAGTTGACACTTAATAACTAAGTGATCCTGGGCAAGACATTTAGTTCCAATTCCTTGCACATAAAAAGAGAGAAATTTTCGGATTTAGAACAGGAAGAAAATAGAACATCATGGAAGACATGAGGAGAAAGATTTAGAACTAGAAAGAGATTTGGCCACTTTATTTTACATATGGGGAAACTGAGATTCAGGTGATATGACTTGCCCAGGAAATGAATCAATAAAATAAATTTCAGCACTATGTTGCGGGTAATAGGGATACATAGATAGTCAAGAATTAGTCCCTGAGCTCACATGGGAAGACAACATGCAAACAATTAAGCATAAACCAAATATATATGAATAAATTGGAGCTAATCATATGATATATATATATATATATATAGGATATATTGGAGATAATTGCAATGATAATGTGGCAAAATTTTGACTTGAATTCAGGTCCCTTAATCCCAATCCCCTAGCATAAAAGTTTGGAAAAGCATCTCATAAGGAGCTTAGTAGGAGTCTTAAGACTTAATTGTTCAAGAAGATTTTGTGATGATCAATTGTGATGGACATGGCTCTTTTTTTTTTTTTTTTTTTTCCTCTGAGGCTGGGGTTAAGTGGCTTGCCCAGGGTCACACAGCTAGGAAGTGTCTGAGACCACATTTGAACTAGGGTCCTCCTGAATTCAGGGCTGTGCTCTAGCCACTGCGCCACCTAGCTGCCCCGACATGGCTCTTTTTAATAAGAGGTGATTCAGGCCAGTTCCAATAAACTGTGATGGAGAGAGCCATTTACACCCAGAGAGAGGACTGAATGTGGATCACAACACAGTATTTTCACCTTTTTTGTTGTTGTTTGCTTCATTGTTCCCCTTCCTTGAAAGGGACATCCTTCTTCTATTTGGTTAATCATAGGCTTATTTACTTTTTGAAGGGCATGAGAAAACAATCAGTAATTCTGTAACCAAATCCCTATCTAAGCTTAAAACTAGAAATTAGACTTAGAAAAATGCTTCTGAATCAGCCTGTTATCCCCAACCAAAACACGGCAATGAACAGTTTATGGAAGGCATTCACAAGTATCCCTTGCCCTTTTCCTACAACATATTAAGTTGATCTTTGAAGAAAAAAATCTAAGTGTTCAATAAGGATCTTTTGTATAGATCTCTAACTGTTCTAAGAACAGTAGAAAAACATCAAATGTCTTCAATGCCAGACGGACTGAAATAGACATGCTACAACAAAGGATTCTTTCTGTAGCTCCTGATCATTATTTTGAAAAGAATGATTTTTTTCTCTTTCTCTCCCTTAGAGAGGAGCTCAGAAGACACTCTTGACATCCTCTCCTACTTTAATCTTTTTCTTTTTTTCTGATGCCAAAAGGCTCAGAAACTCTTACATTTTTGTTTAATTGGAAATTTGAATATACAACACAGTAGTTTT